>NC_090919.1:1518125-1599995 GCF_040956055.1 Brachionichthys hirsutus
CCCCCTGCCCCCCCCCCCCCCCCCCCCCGCTCTAGATCTCTAGATCATCACTGCCAATGAACTCTGTACCTGTGATTGAGGAGCTCTAATAAATGCTCGTTTTGGAAATCACTCTCGTTTGTGTTTTATGTTTGTCAGCTCCATTTGCTGCTCCTCTTCCTCCTCCTCTTCCTCCTCCTCTTCCTCCTCTTCCTCCCCCTCCTCCGCACGCTTCCTCCCATCCCGCCTTGCGCTAATCCTTTGCCGTCCTCCTCTCATCTGCTCGCTCCCCTTTGTGTGCTCCCCCCCCCTGCTGGCTGGGCTTCGCTGTGGTTCTCGGTGGCGTTTGGTTCGGTCTTGTTTGAGGTGGCGTGGGTTCGTTTCTCGGTGGGGGGGGGGGGGGTCGCTGCTCTGCTGTGTGCGTTTGGAAGTCTTGCTTCCTGTTAAACTTGCGTTTTGCTCTTGTGCTGATCTTTTCGAGGAGGACGAGCTGATTCAATCGCACGACGATGAGGAGGAATCAGGCTCGTTTTTTTCACTTCTGGTTGCCATGTCAGCCGGATGCTTCCTACGACTGGGCGCCATGGTAACCTTATCCACCAGATAGGAACTGTCACGGTCTCTTATCTGCCTCTCTTCTCCTCAAATAGACATTAAAACCTCCGGACGAATCCGTGAAGCAACGAGCCCCCGTTTTCAGAAGCTTCATAAAGTTGTACGATTGAAGTCGGTCTAACGAAACCGCGCTGAATGAATCAGTGGGCGGACGTTAGCGCTGTTTCAGTAGCTTTGCTGCCACCTCCCCTCCAGTTTGTGTATTACTTTTGTGTATTACTTTTAAACGGACGCCCTCTGCTGTTCCAAAGGAACCTGTTCTACAACAATGTTCCACAACAATGTTCTAGCAGGTTTAAAGCCTTCCTCCCTCCCTGAAACCCAAAGCATGCGTCGCATGCGTCGCATTAGCATCTCAATAAGTGTCAAAATTACAATGTGTAAAGTAAAATCTCTGCACAAAGTGTCTCCACTTCCACATTGTGCTTTAATATATCAGGATGCAAACGAGCCCCCGAAAAACCTGGAGGAAGAGTTTTTCTAGGAATGCCCGCCACTAGGGGGCGCCGTCACACAGTGCAACTTCGTGTGACTGATTTCAACTGATCATTTTTAGTTGAAAATAAAAACAAGCTGCATGTCCCGGTGGAAGTTCCCTCCGGTTTTCCGTCTCAGGGAATGTTCGGCCTTCCCGATGGAGACGATCGGAAGGTTCTTGGCAGGAAATGACAGGGGGGGGGGGGGGGGGGGGGCACATGGCTCTGTTTGCCTTCAGACCCAGCTTCTCAAGTCCTGACATCGAATACAGGTATGAGACGTTCCAAGAACATCGTCGCCAGAGACACCAGACACGCTTCACAGTCCCGGCCCCCGGGCCCCCGACCCCCGGCTCCCGGCCCCCGACCCCCGGGCCCCCGGCCCCGAGTTCACTTCAGATGGGATTTATTTGCTGATGTGTTGTGTGACCTTTCATGAACTTGTGCAGCGCCGGCTTGTTTGACAAAGAGGGAAAGGTGAACAACGAGGCATTTTAATTCACGCGCTTCAGGCCAGCCGCGGCTTTGAGACCAGGAGGCGGAGCTAGAGGTGGTGGAGATGACGATGCTGAGGTTCCCCTTGGGAGTGACCAGGTTGGGTAGGATCGGAAATGAGACAATAAGAGGGGACAGTGACGGTGAGACGTTTTGGAGACACCAGACGTCGATGGTTTGGACATGTCCAGAGAAGATGCATACACAATACACGCAGTACACGCAGTACAAGTACATCGGAGTGTGTCGATGCCCCCCCCGGTGGAATGAATACACCAACAAGTGTTTCGCCATTGTTCGCGTCTCCCCTCGTAAAAAGTTCAAGCAGACATCTGGACCAATCCGTGAGGCGCCAGCTTCTCCTAAATCTTCTCTCCCCCCCCCCCCCCCCATCCTCATCCTCAGAGCGAGGAACGGAGCCAAACGCCAACGCCGCACAGATGGTCCAGGAGGCGACGAACGTGGAGGAGGTGCATCTGGAGGAGGCGCCGCAGGGCGCGTCCCGGGGCGAGGACCCCGAGCTCAGCCTGAGCTTCCAGGGCTACGTCGCCGAGCTGCGGCAGTGCCAGAGCAAGATGAGGAGCGGCCAGACGTCCCACAACGGGCGAAACCCGCCGGAGGGCAAGGACTGCACGGCGGACATTTACAAGGCCACGGTGGTCTGAGGGGACCCCCCCCCCCCCCCCTCGACCTCCACACCCCCACCACCCCACTGCTGCACTTTCAAAGGGAACCAATGACAGCGATGGTTTACACTCCAAAAAATATCGTGATAGATATTGTATATTTGTTATGAAATCTGGAATCTGCTTGTTGGTTTTTAGTACTGGTTGTAATTTTGGGACCGTGATGTTTTTGTAATGGTATAGTTTAATAATAATAATTCTGTTATGAGTCCCGTTGGATTGAGGACAACCGTGGGACAAGCCAGAAATGAGCTTTGGGTACCAGTTTCTAATTAGACCCGCATTATAAATACTTCATAAGGTGATTTAATTCATAAAACACGACACGTGTTTTAACATAAAAGTTGATTTAAACTAGCACTCGGCTGCGGATTTAATTTCAGGAGAAAGTTGGCAAAATATGAATCAAGAAATCTGAAAATCAGATGGTCTTTCTAGAAATGTGAATAAAAATAAATTATAACCTCATAATTTCATTTTTAAACAATTTCCAGTAGAGAGGAGAAAAAAAGGAAATTTCTAAAATGATTAAATTTTATTCTACACTATTTAGATATTTATTCCTTTACGGGAGAGAAGAAACAAACGACACAAACTATTAGAAAGCGGTACCTACTTTTGAAACCGAACTGATTTCAGGATCGGATCGGAGGTAAATCACACTTTTCTTGACTATTTAACTTTCATGTTTACATCTTCCCGTGTTTTACAGGTAATACTTGACGGTACCTTTATTGTCTGTGTCTTTTTGCTTCTGTTGCTTCTTGAACTATTAAAAGTATTGATGGCTCCAAACAGGAACTTATTGGTTCTTGTATTTCTGACAACAGGGGGAATCCTCAAGATCCGCTTCTGAACTCGAGCATAAAAAGACATTCCAGGAAGACTTATGTAAGACGGTCACAGACATATTCTCCCACTGGACGTTTTTGACCACCCAATGTGTTTACTAAGTTAGTCCGAAATGTCAATAATTAACCCGAGAAGTCGTCTTAGTTAAGAAGTTCCTCTTCAGAAACTGCCCTCACCTCGGTACCTCCATACCAAATGTGCAATAAAAAATATTACACATTCATTGTTGAAATTCACGAGTTTTCCATTACAAATATCTCTCATGGAATTTTAAATACCCAACATTCAGTTCTAACTATAAATGTATAAATGTAATTTATTCAACTTCGAATTGAGGTAATAATATTTTTTTTAATTAAATATTTTAGTGAGAATTTTTTATTTTTACATTAAAATAAATTAGCTTTCTGGCAGCAATTCATTCATAGCTTAGCTTAACTTCACATTATTAGGCTAAAGTAATAGTAATAATGATATTTATTAAAATCATAAACTTATAATGTTGTAAAAAATAAGACTAATCCTCACACGTATTCTGATGCGTATATTTATGAAGTTAATTAAGTGAATAATAATCGATATCTTTACTAAAACGGCGACAGAGACGAGCTCTTGCAGCGCCACCCAGCGGCGTGGCGGACTCCGCCTCCGGAGTTTGTCCTCTGCTGGTAACTTTTAATGGACAGGCGGAGGGCGACCTCAGAAAGCGTGTAGGGGGGGGGGGACGCTCACGGAGAGGACGGAGATGTCTCACGGAGAGACAAGCCTCATGACGCACCGGGTTTACGCAGCGCGGCGTGTCTTCGCGTGGGACAGGACAATACTTGCAGGGTTTCCTATGAGCAGACCCGAGCGGAGGGACTCGGGGACTAACAGGCGCGCGCGCGGACCCTCTTTCCGAGTTTTTGGGGACATTCGCTCCACGCACCTGGGATCAATAAATGACGGCGTACATTTTTCTGCTTTTACTCCCTTGTGTCGTCACAGCACGGACGGTGAGTTTCATCCATTGTGACATTCTTGTGCGTAAAAGGCAAAATAAAATAACTTCTCCTCCTTGATTGCAGCGCATTATAGTCCCCGGCGATGAGATGGACATCTCCAAAGAGGACAGCCGGAAAGGTAGGGGACTCGCCGAAGTGTCCCATGTTTGGATTTACGCCGTGCGCGTTGAACCGGCGCGCCATGGGAGGTGTTATGTGCGCGAATGTAAAAGGCTTGGAAGCCGGTCTGGAACCAAACGTCACAGTTTGAGTAGGAATTCCTGTCCTCTGATCTGCACCATCAACAGTTAAATGGGTCGGGGGTGCGTGAGGGGGGGGCGGGGGGTTATTGATCTCACTTTTATTGTGTTCGCTGGAAATCCCTCACAAAGTGTTTCCTGTCAGTTTTCACGACAGCAGGCAAAGAATGTAAATTCCCATTTCGTCAGGGTGGACGGATTCATCATCAGTGCATCACCTTCCTGTCCTCGAGACCCTGGTGAGTCCCCCGGGGGAGGGGGGGGGGGGGGGGGTTCTGGCTGGATCCACCTGCCCATTAGCAGCGATAGCCATAGAAATGGTCGCTCCCACACAGGTGGAGCGCTGCAGGGGCCAGACATCGAACCACTTGACTTCCTTTGCTGATTTAAATGTGGCTAAAAAGGCAAGCGTCTGTAAGTTAACACTTTTCTTTCGTGATCTCCAAACGATTATCTGGTATGTTTCCGATGAATAATCATCAATCATGGGAGGGGTTTTTCCAGGGAGGTTCCTGATGCAGTGTGCCATTAGGCTGAGTCGTAACATGTAATTTCCAGCTGCAGCGATGAGAGATTTCTGCAACAGGAAATGTATAGACGCTTTCAATGAGTTAACGATATAACTGTCCGATCCCAACGCCAGCGAATCGTTGGTGGGCCTTGAAACGATTTGTCATAATGGCGTTAGCCTATTGCGAGCGGCAGATTTACGAAGGCGGCGTAGCTTGTAAAAACACTCTTGAAGTAGCTTAAAGCATGTTTTCCACTTCAGTTCATCATCGGTGGGGGGGGGTAAATGAACAGTCGTCACGGCAACACTATGAGGCTATGCTGAAGCTACATGCTAACATGTTCACATTAGCATGCTGACATTTGCCACAGGTGCGCTTGGTGGGCGTGTCTTCAGCCCTGCAGGTCGACTTCCTGTTTCCTTTAACGCGCCTCGATCTCTCTCCCGCTGCAGGTGCGCCCTCACGCATAACTTTGATCGAGATCGACAGTTCGGCTTCTGCAAACCGGACGAAACTCAGCCCGGCGGTTCGTCCGCCGAACGCACGAGGAAGTATTCTGTGATCAGGAATACAGCAAGTCACTTTTGGGTTTTTTTCCTCCCCTCGCAGTCGTTGTCCACACGTCCCGCGGAGTCGCCGATCCGTGTCGGGCCGGTCCGTGTCAGAACGGCGGCGTCTGCGTGCCGATCCCACGAAGACTCTCGTTTGAGTGCTCCTGTCCGGAGAGCTTCACGGGAAGACTCTGTGAGCAGAGTATGTTCAATTGATCAGGATGAGACACAATCAGCCTGACGAAACGTATAAAAACGACTTCGAAACATCTTTCATCGATTAATTCAATTCATAAAACGGATGCGTTCAAAAGCGTGGGAGAAAGCCGCTTCCGTGTCCCGTTACTTCTCCTCATTTGCAGCAATTGTTTGGCGACGTTTATCTTTAAGATCGGGAATGAAATTTCCCACATTTCTTAAGCGAGTTCCAGCTGAAGCTCCAGTTTCAGAGAAGTCAAGGTAAAAGGGGAAACAACAAAAACATGTTAATCCGGCTTAAAAAAGTAGGTTTTTAATTTGCACTCAGTCATTCAATCTCTCCTTTTTCCAAACAACGCAGCAACAAACTCCGCCCTGAACGCAGCTTGCACACATTTCAGCCTCCATTGAGCTTCAGCTTCCTCTCACCTTTCAACCTGCTGCCTTTTATGCTTTCTGTTGTCAGAAAGGTGCTACGAAACTCGACACCTGCGCTACTATGACAGCGGAGAGTCCTGGGGACGGATCCACCTCCGCAACGTGGAACAGTGCACGTGTGCGGCGGGGGAAATGGCGTGCGAGCGGGTCCGCTACACGAGTAAGATGCGCCTTCTGCTTCATCTGGGTTGTGTGTTGTTTTTTTTTGCCATCTGCTTTTGTTGGCACGGCGACAGCCAATCCCGCAATCCGCCAACTCGCTGAAGCGAAGCCGACCTAAAGTTTTTTTAAACGGTTTCAAATTTTCATAGACGGAATTCACAAGTAATTTGATTCCGGAAACGTTTTTTTTTTTTTGAGTATCAGGTCTCATCCCAATCCCTTTGATCGGTGTTCCACAATTACGGGAGGAGCCTTGCCACGGAAGAAAAGGCAGATTAAGTGACTCATGGTGACTCATAAATGGTGTTTCAACACCCCCCCCCCCCCCCGGGTCTGTAAGGTGCTTTCATCTCAACGGAGGGGTGTTCATGGGTTATTGAACACATTCCTTGGCACAAAGGTGGAATGCGCTGAAATGGATGCATGCTCCCTGAACCCAATTTTTTTTTTTTTATGTCATGTTGGTTCAACTTTCGTTCGCTCCAAAAGTCCTTTTAATATTAAAGCTCCCATATGTTTAACTGCTGTCTGCAAATTAGCATGCTAATAATAGCGATCCAAAACACAGAGCGGAAAAGCACTAAAAAATATTACAATTTGTGCTCTTAAAGGGGCGGAAACATTTATTTTTATAATAATGAATAGTAAATATGTTTGCGTTGCTCTTTAGTTTCGGTTTTTGGATTTGAAAGATACCAAAGACAAATATTTAACCTTAAAATCATCCGGAGGAACAAACAATCATTCGTGGCACTAAGATCGTCCCCGCTTTGTCTTTTCCGACGGGTCCAGTTTGCCGTTCGAACCCGTGCCAGAACGACGGGGCGTGTCGACTGATCACCGCCACCGGCAAAGAGGCGTGCAGCTGCGGGCGCGGCTACGGCGGTCCGTTGTGTAGCTTGGGTGAGTGAAAGCCGGGCTGCAGCGACGGGGGGAGTATTTCCGGGGTATTTGTCACGTGCATGCCCGTGCAGTGAGTGCATGTTCACACGTGTGTATGTGTGTGTGTGAGAGAGAGCCGAGCGTCGTCATTGGTGCACACGCGGAGGTTCGGATGTTGAGTTTTGCGTTTTTGCGTTTCTCGTCCGTGCAGAGCCGGAGGCGGAGTGCTACGACGGCAGGGGCGCGGGCTACAGGGGCGTGGTCGGCACTGCGCTATCCGGCGCCAGGTGCCTGCCGTGGAACTCGGACCTGATGTATAACGAGCTCCACGTGGGCACGGTGGTCGCCTCCCCCCGCAGAGGCCTCGGGGACCACGCCTTCTGCAGGTGCGTGTCTTCCCATCCCGTTTGGCCCTCATCCCCTCCCGACGAGTTCCTTTCTGCACTTCCTCCGAGCTCGCAAACGCGTCGACTCGGCAACCAGCCGCCACCGAACGTCTCCTCCTGTGTGTGCAGGAACCCCGATGGGGACAAGATGCCCTGGTGCTACACGCTAAACGATAGCACCATCTCCTGGGAATACTGCGGCGTTCCGTCCTGTCGGATGCCTCTGTGTGAGTACGTGGGAAGCTAGCTGGGTGGATCGATCGGGCTAACACGTCCAGCGCGAATTCGTTCTCTCTTTCCGCGAGCCCTCCGAGGTTTTTCCCGTTTCCCTGTCGTTGCCAGCAGTTTTTCCATCAACAGGTTTATATTCTTTGATTTATTTGCCTCCGTGTCCATTTATGAATCGTCCCTTTGGAGTAAAACCCAACACATGATGAGGTAGCTCTTCTGCTCCGCCGTCGTCACCCTGTCCTTCAACTGTCCTTCTGTGTTGTCCTCAGGGGACAATCGGCCGGCGGAAACATCTCAAATATTCAGACGAGGTATTAAGGAAGTGCGGTAGAGAAGTAGTCCCTTAGCGGCATAGTTTGAGAGAACATTGCCGTTTAGTCCTTCCTCCGGCGCTTTGAAACGATCCCACTCGTTCCCGGTTTTTCCCCCCCCTCCTGCAGCGTCGTCTCCGAGGTTCACCTTGTTCAACGCCCTGCCGGAGGTCGAAAGGCCCAAGCCCTCCAAGCCACGCAAGAAGGCAGGCTGCGGGACGAGGCACAAGAAGAGGATGTCCATTGCCAGGGGGCGGATACTGGGCGGGAACTCGGCGCTTCCGGGGACCCACCCCTGGATGGCCGCCCTTTACATCGGGCAGTCGGACTTCTGTGCCGGAACGCTGGTGTCGTCTTGCTGGGTCATCTCCGCGGCACACTGCTTCTTCCGCAAGTATGGCACATGGTTACGCCCCCCCCCCCCCCCCCCCCTCAACACGACTTTGTTGGACGGTCGTGGCTTCTTCCTCAGCCCCCTGAAGTCTCAGATCCGGGTCGTGCTCGGCCAGCAGAAGTTCAACGAAACCGATTCCAACAGCAGGACGTTCGGAGTGGAGGCGTACATCTTCCCCAAACACTTCTCAGTGTTTAATCCGACGCTGCACGACATAGGTAATCATTAAACACACACGCACAGATGACTCACATGAACCAGAGGACCTCCTTTCCACCGGAGGCCTCGCGTCACCCAGCAGCAGTGTCCCGACGCTCCCTGTCAGACCCCGGGGGCCTGCGGGGCGTGTCCGTTTCAGGCTTTGAACTCGTTTCTGTTTCCCCCCCCCCCAGTCCTGATCAAGCTGAAGAGGCAGAACGGACGCTGCGCGAGCAGAACCCAGTTCATCAGGCCCATCTGCCTCCCTGACAAAAGCACGGCGTTCCCCGACGAGTACTGCTGCGCGATCAGCGGCTGGGGGCACATGCACGAGAGTGAGTGGCGAGGGCGTCCTGTGGCGGCGCCCTTCAAAAGTTTACGATTCAAGCGTAAAGGTTTCAAATTTCAAAACTTGCGTTTGTCACGGAACTTATTTGGCGGTTTAAACTGTTCCTGGTTAACAAGGTTCCGCCTCCTTTGTGATGTAACGGGCCGTTTGGGCTTCGTCCGACAGAGGCGGAGCGTTACTCCAGCCTGCAGGAGGGCGGAGTCAGACTGATTCCCCACCACGCCTGCAGGAAGCCGGAGGTTTACGGCAACCACGTCACAGCCGACATGCTCTGCGCCGGGCTCCACGGCTGCGTCGACGCCTGCCAGGTAAAACGGCCAATCGCGTGCGTTTGTTCTTTTGTTTCCCGCCCACTTTTGGGTTACGCGAAACAAGCTAAATCTTGGTTTTGTCTTTTAACGACATATTTGCACCCATCAGGTTTAAAAAAAAAAAAGAAAAGAAAGAAGTGGCAGCAGGGATTTCCCTGAGTGAAGTTTACAAGAGTCTGACCCCCCCCCCTCACCGCTAAAATATTTACGCTCTTCCTCTTAAATTAAACGTCACAGTTGTTTAGCAGCCTCGTTTATTCCGTCTCCAGTGTGTGCGTGTGTGCGCGGGCGTGTGTGTTTACGCGCGTGGACTCTCCCTCCCGGTGTTTCTGCAGGGTGACTCCGGGGGCCCTCTGGCTTGTTCCAGGAATGACGTCAGCTTCCTGTATGGGATCATCAGCTGGGGGGACGGCTGCGGCCGCTCCGGAAAACCCGGGGTTTACACCAAAGTGGCGAACTACATGGACTGGATCAATTCAGTGATCGGACGCAAGCCCAAGGCTTTATAACGGAGGCAAACGGGACTTTAGTTTTATACATACTTTTGTTTTTATTTGAAATACTTGTGGAACTTATAGCGTGTATATATATATTTTTTACTGTGAAACATTTAGTGACTGAATAAACCTTTACCGACCTGAAACTGGCCTCCAGTGACATTTTAAAATGCGTTTAAATGTGTTTAACATATTTAAAAATAAGCATGGGAAAGTTTAAAACTCTATATTTGTGCATCCGTTCAACACATGCAGTATTTCCTCGTGTACTTCAGAGTACATGCAAGTAATTCCACCACATTGTTTTTGAAAGGTTAGTGCTTCTTATTTAAATGACACAATCAAAGTCATGATTTTAAGTATCGGAGGGAATAAAAATAAAAATAAACCAACATGGAGCTCCTGGTTCAGCGATACTTTAGAATATGATTTAATATCTGTGGATCGAATATTCAACAAACTAAAGACCGTAATAAAAGTCCACAAAACGCCTTTTGTCTTCAGCGTTCCTCTTCCTCCCCGGAGCGACCCCCACGTGTGAGTGTGTCTTTGCGTAAAACCCGGCCCAGGTGCAGCAGCGCGGCCGCGCCACAGACACGCGCACGTGCCCTTTCCCGTGCGCTTTGCTGGGGGGGGGGCGGCATAGAGAGCAGCTATTTTGAAAGTGAGCCCCTCATTCAGGCAGCGGCTCTGCAGCTGTCAGGAACCATGACTGGAGATGACGGATTCTGTTGTCGTGGAGGGATACGCCAGACTGCGAGATGGGAAAAAGGTGCGTAAACCGCGCAGCCGGATAAAGACTGGAGTCGTGCGTGCGTGCGTGCGCGCGCGCGCTTTCCTCTGTGCTTTAAAAAAAATGGCTTCTCTGATTTGTGTTTCCTTCCACAGTGGAAAACTCGGTGGCTGGTGGCCCGCAAGCCGTCGCCTGTAGCAGGTAACGTTCCACTCCGCAGCCGGTTTTTACGCATTGCGCACGCGGCGCGGAGTCCTTGTTTTGAGTTCCTCGCGCTGAAACATTAGGCCTCGCTGCACCTTTTCTAAATCTGTTGCGATGCTGCGTTGGAAATGAATGTATTTGGCGCAGAAGTAGTTTTTACGCACGGGGGGGGGCGTGCGTGTTTCCTCCCGTGCCCAAAGGCCGATGATTAACCGCAGAGTACATTTCCAAACATGCTTCCATAAACGGAATCTTTTTTCTTTTTTTTTTTGGCCCCTATTTGCCTCCATCTTTGAGGTTAATGTGCCAAAGACGGTCTGAGCCCTGCTGGAACGGACTTTTTCCTTCTTGTTGTTCCCTCACATTTGCTTTGAAGTCCTCGCTTGCTCCTCTGGCATCGGCCAGGAACATGTCATTGGATGTTTATCCAGACTGCGCTCGCACAGGTTAGACCGAGGCTGGTCCCGTGTCCGTGTTGTCCCAGCTGTCCTCCACACGAGGTCTTGTTTTGTCAGTTGTCCAGCGCCGGTTAATTTGAAGGTGACAAAAAGACTAGAGGGAGGTTCTTATCGCTCCTGGGTGTCGGAATGCATGGAATAAATGTAAATCTTTTTACCCAATTGTTTCGTCTGCTGCCTGACTCCCCCCCCGTTTTCTTCCAGACTGCCTCCTGCTGCTAGTGTTTAAAGACAAATCCGACCGAGCTCAGGGCCACAGGGAGAGGGCCAGCGTCACCTTGGAGGAGATCTGCGGCCTGGAGACGGGGCAGTGCTACGAAGGTGTCGCGTTTACCCTCTCCATCCTCTGCCTGAACCAGGCCGCCCTCCTGGGCTTCGACAGCAAGGAGGCCCTGCAGGCGTGGGACGCCCGTCTGCAGTACAACCTCGGAGAAGGTGAAAAGATCCCTCGTGTTCTCCGGCTCGGCTTTACGGAAGAATGCGACATTTTTATCTCGTTATCCGAACACATCCTCGTGAAGAACGTCGCGCTTGGAAGGCTTCGACGCAGCCGACGTTCCCCGTAGGACGTTCCCTATTCGGCCAGTCCGAGAGCGGCGCTCAACCTGGGTGATGACGCCCGAATGCGGCTGAGCAACGCTTCCTCTTAGTCCCCTCCGGTAGCCGAGGCAACGGCGATGGCCTAACTCCCTAGAGGAGCTCGACCAGCTGCCCCTAACTCCCAGGCGGAGCCTCGCTTCCTACGACCGGCGCCCCTTGTTTGTTTGTTTTTTTTAGCTTCGCAGATGTTTTATGACGGGCTTTGATTGGTTGCGTCGGGCTTTAGGTCTGAGCCTGTTCTCTGATTTTGTTCCGCGTGTGCAGCTGTTTCCTCTCTCGATTGGAGAATGAAGTAATCCTTGTCTAAGGAGCATTGCTTGCTAACCCCGCCAAGGCCCAACTGCAGCTGTCTTCAACTTCGCATTGATGGATTCCGTCCAAAATCCACCTCCCGGCTGCGTAAATCATCGTTGTGAAACGTGCCGTCCTATAACGGACACAAAACATGCCTTTTATTAGCGTAAAAGCTGCTCACTCGAACGATATTTTATGAGCTAGCTCACTTGGCAGGTGTCGCTAGCCGTTTCCTTCCATTTCCAGGCTTTAGGCTAAGCTAAGATGAGCTAAGCTAACTGTCTACGTGTCATAGCGACTTGAGAGTGGTGTCGGAGTCTCGTCCAAGGTTAAGTTAAGTTTCCAATTGTTACATTTGTTTGCTTAGTTCACAGATTCAGCGTCGGAATCTTGCCGGGGACCAAGTTGGAAAGCGGACCCGCGACGCTTCATTTGTGCAACGGCTTGCTAGCTCTGGCCCGGGACGTCCCCCCCACCGTCATCAGCCACTGGAACCTTCCTGACCTTCGCAGATACGGGCCCCTACCCAACGGCTTCGTGTTCGAGGGAGGAACGAGATGTGGTTACTGTGAGTTTACTCCGTGTGCGTGTCGTCTTGGTGAATTCGGCTATCGTGCTCTTGAAAACCAGCCGATTTATTTTTGGCGGGATTTATTACTTTATTATTTAAGACTTGTTTTTATTGCAATCATGTGAAGAAGAATCAAAGGGGCCATTAAAAACAAGAGAACAATGAGTTGCTGTATTTATTAAATTTAATGATTCAGAGAGAACCAAATATCAAGAGAGAAAAATAAATCGCAGCGAGATTAGAGAGCCGATATAAACTCTCAAGACACTTGCACCAATAAAAATGTCTTCCCTCGGGGCGGGGGGGGGGAAGCTCCACCCCTTTATCCTACAACAAAGTTTCGGTTCTTCTCTTCCATCTCACGCCATCTTTTCATGTTCATCTGAAACACCTGGAGGAAGCGGAGACAGACGTGACGACTGCGCTTTGGAACACGACTCTTAACGAACGCAACGCGTGATTTATTCGGCTCCGTTGCGTCGCCCGCGAGCGGTCGGACATCTGTGACCGTTTGAAAAGTGAAAACGGGAGATGTGTGGAAGGCCAGGCATTCCTGCGACATGTAATCTCTGCGCGGTTTATCCAGAGCCGAGGAGGAGCGTAGCGATGGCGTAACGCTGCGGCAGCTGTCCGACTTGTCAAGTTTCCCGCTCGATGGTTTGTAGTCGGAGCCGCGAGGTCGAATCAGGAGAGACTCGTGGCTGAATTGGAAAATCTTCTGTGGTGTTGGAAAATCTTAACCTCTTCATTGGAGGTCAGGAGCTGCTGGTGGCGGTGGCGGCTGATGACATTTTCCTTGTCAAACACTGAATATAAGACTTTGTAATAAATCCTTTTTTTTTTTAAAGTACTTGATAAAACAGACTTTAAAGCCGCCCCTTTGTGTGATTTTTAGAATCCCTGCCGGCATTTCGCAACCACGAAAAGGCGTTACAGAACACAGAACGGCGTCGGCGTGGACTTTAGCACTTTCTGCACGATGAAATGACTTGGCAGCCACCTGGAGTCGATGGCGTCCTCGGCTCGGAGAGGAGGGGGGGGTTGCGTTTTCTCCCCAGGTCGCGTTGCCGGTCGCCGCTTGTCCTTTTGTTCCGCCTACGTATCTAAACTAAATCTTCCGTGTTTCTCCCTCGCTGCACGAACCCTGCCAAACGGACAACGTTAGGAAGTCCCCGGCCGACCCGAAGGAGCGTTTAGCGGATGAAGAGACAAATATTTACCTCGGGAGTCGGCAGAGGTTAGCGGCGGAGTAAATACTGGACAAGCACGACTCGTAAAAACGATGTACTGGTACATTTATCTCGTAATATATCTTTCCTTTTTAATACCTTGCTTTGCTGCTTTTAAAGACAGTCGGGATAATTCAGCACCGCCTATTATCGCCGAGGGCGACGCGCTGGGTTTTATACATTCAGGGGAACTGGACTAGGTTCTCGTCCTCCGGGGGACGCTTGTCCAAGTCGAGCAGAATCCATCCCTGCTTTTGTTCTGCTGCGGTGAGAATAAGCAGGTCGGCCTCATTCACACTTCCCACATGCAGCAGCTTAATAACTTCTATGACTTTATTTTTTTTAAATTTCTCGTCAGAAGGAGGGCCAGAGAGACGACAACATACCGAGTCTTTATCGGGTCTTAAACCAAACAAGGTTTGGAGGCCCGCGTGGCGTGCGACCTCCTCACCTCTACCCGATCGTGTCTCCTATTGATGTGGGAGACAGGGGTCCGACCTGCGTCGCACCTTAAGGAGATGAATCGCGTCCCGTGTTTCATAAGTTAATGGGTCGTTAAGCCTTTCTTGTTTCTGGCGACCCGTCGAGTCGCGTTCTGTTCGTTCTGCTGGGCGTTTTAGCACGCCGCTCACCGGCGGTGTGTTTCCTTCCTACAGGGGCCGGTGTCTTTCTGCTGGCGTCGGCGGACAGCGAGCGGATCAGCTTTCTGTTCGACTGCATCGTCAGAGGCGTCTCCCCCACCAGAGGCCCGTTTGGACTTCGGCCAGTCTTGCCGGGTCAGTAGCAGAAAGGCGTTTAAAGCTCGTTCGCTCGGAAGTGACGGGAGAACCGACGGTGGCGATCGTTATTCTGAACCTCTGTGTGATGCTTGTTTGGATGATTAGCAGCCACGCCGTCGCCATGGCGTGTGAGTAAACACAACAGCAGCGAACGCCACGCTGCCCCCCCCCCTGCTGCGCCTCCAGGGATTTAGCATCGTCGCTAGCTGTGCCGCCTTCCTGGAATCCCGCCATTTTTTGGCAGAACGAGCCGGGGGCCGAGCTTTGAAGCGACTAAATCATAAGTGACAGCTGTTTTTTTAATGTAATTGGATTATCCTCTAAAGCAATTTGATAAATTTAGTCAAACGTCCTAACCCCCCCGCCCCGTCTTAAATGTACCGTGAAGCTTAGGGTCACCTTCGCCATCAGTAAGAGGATAACCACGGCGTTAGCGTGACGGCTAATCAATCCTAACCGCGTCGACACGTGAAAATCAGGACCCTTAAATGTTTACGTATGAAATATAAAAATAGATACAAATAGATATTCCTGCCCCCCCCCAATCAGAGGTTGAGCTCATACTCCTATTATTGTGGTGCGTAGTAGAATAAATAGCAGCGAGGATGTCAGAGCAAAGGGTCAAAGTTCACACAAGTGGAGCAGCCAAAGCCTCCTAATCGCTCCGAGCTCGTATGTAACCCCATCCACACGATTCCACTGCTGCCCCCTCCCCCTTTCCTTGCGGGCTCGCTCGCCCATTCCACTCCCTCCCTCTCTCTCTCATTTGATTCTAATCTTATTCCTATCTGCGTCCCTTAATTGTATTTTTTTTTGTTCCCACTCGTTCGTCTCCGTTTTGACCGACTGCTGTTGTTCCGAGGCTCATTTATTCCCTTCGCTCATCCCGCTGCTCTCCAGGGAACGCTCCCAATCTCGGATACGGGACGCCATCGAGCTGCCGAGAGGGCGGCAAGACGGGGAGTGAATGTTAGAATGACCACTTCAGGGTAAAATAAGAGGTTGGCTCTTTGTTCTTTAGTTTTTTTGCTGTAAACTGAGACAAAAACTAAAGTATTTTTCCTTCTTGGAATTGAAAGCGTTTCCATCGATGCAAGGAAAACGAAGCCTGGACACATTTGCTCCGCCTCCAGGCTTCCTAGCCACGGCGGCTGGAGTCGAGTTTTAGCCGTGTGACGGTCGTTTCCGTTTCCGTGGTTGCGCTCTATTGGGCCGTGATGGATTAGCTTAGCACCGCTAGCAGAAGAATGGCTAAAAACAATCTGAGTTCAGGTACTTCTGTTTCATTTGCTGTCACAAACAGTCGAACCCGTGTTCCGGCTGACCTTGGATGTCCTCCTAAGTACTTGATACCCGTGATCACCGCCAGCAGAGCCACGTGGCAGCGCTATTAATAAACCCTGTAGTGCCGCACGGATGCTGCGAGGTGACCCCCCCCCCCCCGACCCCCCCTTTCTGTGTTTGTCTGCACACACACAATATTTCAGCACCTGGGAAATCGGCGTTTATTATCCGCCGCTCCGAATTGCACGCCACCTCCTCCACGTTCGACCCCCCCCTCCATCTCAGCGACGCCCGCTAACCCTAACCTCGCCGTCGCTTATTGGCTCCCGTGTGACGTTTGTCTCCGGCAGATCCCAGCTGCAGCCGCACGGGTTCCGAGGAGAGGCTGAACCAGGAGGCCCAGGAGCTGGAGAAGCGGCTGAGCACGCTGTCTCACGGGAGCAGCACAGGTAGCGCCGGGGGGGGGGGGGGGCGGGCAAGCAGGAAGTGGAGTTCTGCTCTGTTCCTGCATGCCTTGATTTGATCTGATTGATTTATGTGGTGGATATCGGCGAGGAAAAAGGGCGTGGCGATGGCCATGACGCTTTGTTCCGCTTCCCCTCAGCCTCCTGCTGCCCTTCCGTCGGGGGGGGGGATGACCGCAGCATATCCGGTTCCTCCGACACGTCGGACGCCAGCCAATCGGACGGCAGCGTCGGCGGCCGGCTGGCCACGTGGGCCGAACCGGCCGCCGACCCGCCTGAAGGCGTCGGCCACGTGGGCGCCAAGGCCCCGCCCCCCAGCGTGGAGAGGCTCTCCGTCGGCCAGGCGGGCCGGAGCTGGCCCGGCGCCAAGCCGCCACGGCAGCTTCAGGAGATCGGGCGCCAGAGCTCGTCTGACAGCGGCATCGCCACCGGCAGCCACTCCTCGTACTCCGGGAGTTTCTCCTCGTACGCGGGCAGCCTGGACGCCGCTCCCGGGGAGGACTTCGGGTCCGTTTTTAGCTTGCCCCCCCACTTGGTTCAAGACCTGAGCCCTTGTACGTGCCCCACGGGCCTGGGGCACGACTGCCGGGCGCCAACCTCGCTTAGATATATCTATGACTCCCCCAGAGGTCTGTTGCAGGACGGGGGTCAGGGCGCCGGGGACGACCGAGCCGCCACCCCGACCGAGGAAGCTCCCGCCTCTTTGGGCCCCCCCGCAGACTTGGGAAAGGCGGGTAACCCTGGTGACGCCACCTCTGAGAGTCTTGCAGATTCCGATAGACAGCCAACGAGCGAACGCTCGCAAGAGGAGACTAAGAAAGGCAAGGTGGCGCCCTCCAGTGGACGGTCCTGTCACACCGCCAGCCCCGCCTCCAAAACCATCGTGACGATATGCCCGGCGTGCGGCGGCTTCAGGGTGAGTAGGAAGCTACACGTTTTGTGATGGAAGTCCACTTTGTTCTTCATGTCTGCTGGTTTTCACTGCGTAAGAGGGAATCGCCCTGACATGTAGCGCCACCTGCTGGCGGCGCATATAGGTGCGCCTACCTGGGAATAAAGTTCTGCTTCTCTTTGTTGAAGATGAACTGAAACATGAGAGGGGTTTTTTTTTGGGGGGGGGGGGAGCTTATTCTTTTGGTTTTGCATTAAGGATGTCATTTGTGTAATGTTTTATGCCCCCCCCCCCCCCCCAGGGGACACCGTGCATACCTTCCAGTGAGTCGGCTCCACCTGCCTTACCAGGTACGTGCCGCCGGTTAGACGCTTGCATGCAACGCTGCATGCGTGTTTGATGAAGCTTCCTGCCGCTTCCAACTGCTTCCTGTTAGCGTAGCTTTGAGTTTCTTTTTCTCCAGAGCATCGTGTTTTCAATCCAGCAGGGCGAAAAGTTGACGCGTCGCCACGCCAACCCAAATATGGAAGCTCAGCGGCGAGGGCGAGCGAGAATACGCCGCCGCCATTGAATGGAAGGGCGAAATTAGCCAGCCTTTTGGCTGACCTGGCGGGTCACGGCGCAGACGGGCGCTCGGAGGGCGGGCCGACCTCGCGCGAGTCAAAGGGCCCCAGATTAAGCGACATCGCGTTTGCACCAACTGAACCAGCGGCGGCTTCGCAGCGGGAGAGAAGAGCCGCCGTTTATGAAAACTGCTTCAAGTGTCAGGGAAAGCGCTGCCGCCCTCCGCCGCCGGTCGGGCGTGCCGGAGCGCACCGCGGCCGGAATGTTTCCTCTTTAGAAACGAATCCAACGGGCCAAGAACCGGAAGAGGATGAGGCCTGTGGCGGCGGCGGCGCTGGATCGGACCGCGAAGAGGCCAAAGGTCAGGCGGTGACTTCTGGAGGTAAGAGGCCTCCGAGCTTCCGGTTCCTCCTCGGTTCTTTGAGATGTCTCAACATTCCTTTTCTGATCCTGATCAATAAAAAAGAGATTCCCACACGTCCTCCCGACTTCCTTCATTTCATCTGCTGCTTGTTTTCTGTCCTTGCTCTGATTTCCTCTTTGCTGCTCTTGAGACGGAGCTTTTTAAGGTTTTTAAACAGTTGAATATTTGAATAATTTATAGAATCTACTGGAGACTGATTTTATATGTTGGGGGGGGTGGGGGGGGGGATAAAAGATCGTCTACATCTCCTGTTATAAAAGATGAAAAGCACTTGACATAATTGTCGACCTGGATTAGTGAGTTATTAGCCTTTATTGAAAAAAACCCCCATAAAACTCTGATAACAAATGAAAAATACAGTCAAATAAGCAGCGGAATAAATAAACCCAAATAGAAAATGATCAACGACTGAATCGATCTCCTGATCGGCGTTGCCGTCGCACATCGGTCGCCGTGGACGACGGAAGAAGGATTTCAGATTCAAGGCTGTAAATGTCATCGAGTCTGAGATCTCGACGAGAATAACTGCCAGGTCGTTGTGAGCTAAATTCAGATATTTGTCTCCGTGGCGACCAAGAAGCAGGTGATTTACGACTTGCGTGGCGTGTCTATAGGCAGTGAGTGCATTTCGTGATATCCTGTGCCGGTTGGTTGTGCCGGTTGGTTGTGCCGGTTGGCCGTGCCGGTTGGTCGTGCCGTCTGCCACTTGCATGTTGCATCATTGTGTTGCCCTGCTTGTGTGGTCGTTTGTGGAATTGTGCGATAATGAATCAATCCGGGCTTATTTGCTCCCATCGCCGGCTCTGCAGGCATCGGGTCGGTCCCTAAAATGCAGCCATGTTTCTTATATTTAAAGCACTGTGCCCCTCCCCCCCCCTCCTCCTCCTCCTCCTCCTCCTCCAGACAAAAGGCTTCCTAAAGAGGAAAGACGCACAGTCGATCCCGCCTATGCGATCATGGACAGTCGGGCGCCGGAGAGGAACTCTGAGGTAGGCCCCGGTCCAGAACGCTCCGATCCGTCTTCACGGGAATCGACTGATTCGTGTTTGTCTCGCAGGCAGAGGAGAAAAGCAAGTATGAGCTGATGGGCAGCGTTGGTCAGCCAAGGTTCCTCCAAGAGCCTGAAGGTGAGGGAGGAAAAATTACTTTGAGTTCTGGGGTCTCCATGGAGATTTGGCTGATTTTAAAAAGCGTTCTTACCAAAATTAAAACTTTGTTCTCTTTGTGTTGACAGTGTTCGTGTTCCCCCCGGAGGCTCCGCCCCCCGAAAGGGCTCGCGGCGAAGCTGTGACGTACGTGAATATTCCAGTGAGCCCCACGTCCAAGAAGCAGCTCAACTACTTGGAGCTGGAGCTGCAGGATCCGGGTCCCGGCACCCGAGGGCCCGCCGCACATCTCCTGCCCCCCAGTAAGGGAAGCACCGAGTTGATGAATCGACTGTTACCGCTGAGATTAGCCGATTAGCCGAGGCGCTAACGATGTGGGATATTCAAATGCCAAATGAGATTGCGAGTGTCTCCTTCTGTGTGTTTTCACAGGAAAGAGTTCCTCCAAGTACGCGCAGATCGACATCGCCGCCACTGAGACGGCCCACAAGGTCGGCTTGCAACACGCTCTCGGCCGGCAGGAGGGTCTGCACACCCTGGAGCTGAGACGAAAAGGGGCGCCACGTTGACTTCATCATTGTTCCCCCCCCCCCTGAGAAGTAACTTTAGCAAACTGTCTTCTCCAGAGTTTCAAGCTCCTCCCAGATTTGGATCTGAAATGTAATTTAAAGATGGAGGCTCCTCAGGAAAGTTCTGGCAGAGCGTCGCCGGGCAGCGTTTCAATCTCGCTCTCCTTTCGTGGACATCTCGTTAAATGGGATTATATCAGTCGTTGCTTTAGGGGAACTTTGGGGATCATGTGCCAGTCCTCGACTGAGTCACCGGCCCCCGATGAGCCCCCCCGGAGCAGAGCCCTTTTTAGAGCTCTCGCTCGGTTTCATCCCGAATATCAAGCAATGTGCGGGGTGGCTGCAGGAGAGGATGCAGAGACGGGTGTTTGGTTCCCACACTCATTTATTACCATGGTAACCGCATCGGTCTGCATGCAGGAACTTCAGGTTTGGGTGCCGGTGCTTTTAGAACCGATGGGTCGCCGTTTTGTTTAAGTAGCTGGATTATAAATGGCTGCCATGAAGGTATTTCTGCCTTCGGCGTAATCAATGGATCACAGTGAGAACAGAATGTCTTTGCTGCTATGTTTAGGATTTACTGTGGGAAGGTCTTCATGAAAAAAAATCACTTCATTCTTAATCACTGAGCAGAAGTATCCCAGAAATCGCTGCCTTGCTCATTTACCCGAGTGGTTAAAACCCTTTATTCTTATTATTGTGTGTGTGTGTGTGCGCGCGCATACATTTTGGGTGTGGTGTTGATCGTTTTAGTCGAGCTATCCTTTTACTTGCTCTCTTTTGTAGCTGTAAATACACTGACGGACGTCCGGTTGTTTCTGGAGCTTCGATAGGCCACATGTGAGATCCCCCCCTCCCCCCCCCCAGGGCCAGTTTGCTGCAATATTATATAAAGCCCCTTTTGAACTGATGTCTTTGTTTTTGTTCGACACGAAGCTGAAGTACTTTATTGGAACTACTAATACGAAATGAGGTTTTTCCTTTCTCAAAATGACACCCGTGGGAAAAATACTTTGAGTTTGTTTTAAGTTGCGTTTCACAAATGGTCCAAAGAGACCGGCATCAGTTTCATTTTTCCGATTCCGAAGAGACCGGCATCAGTTTCATTTTTCCGATTCCAATGCAAAAACAAAAACGATTTACATAAATATTATTTTAACTGAGGATTGCTGGTTTTTCTGTTTCTACTGCGACTACGGATATTAACCCCCCCGCTGGCGGGACGGTGCAGAGAAGGCTCATTTAGACGTCGGGGAGCAGAGGAGCGAAGCCTAATTGACCGTCTCCATGGGCAATTATTGATAACCTAATGCCACCGAGAGACGGGCGGCAGCAGTTAAATAAGATATGCAAATCCACCGACGGCTCGTGTCTAAACGAGAGCTGCTCAGTTTTTTTTTAAAGGCGGAGATTGAGACAGTCTTAGTTTCCAACAGGGAATGCGCCGCGGACCGGATGTGGGGGGTGGGGGGGGGGCTTGCCATCTGTCCGGTAGAACGATGGACTTGGTTTGAACATGAAGCCCCGAAGACTTGAAATGATCCGATCTGGAAAGGTTCCAGAACAAAAGGCCGGCGCTACGAAGCTTTCTGTTGCACAAAGGGTTAAACGAGCTGCCTGGAGATTTGCTTTGGCATAAAGAGCTCGACTCGTGTAAAGGCTAACGTAAAAAATTAACTGTTCGGTGGATTTGAACCGAGGTTTTAGTCTTCAGTTCGCCTTCGTTAAAGTCTGTTAAATGAGGTTTATGCTCACTTTTAATTGCCTGCTGTCAACTTCGAGCGCTATCAGCCTCGTTTTCCCCCCTGTTGAGTCATTTCATCAGCCGGAGTCTCGGAAGAGTCATTAGCCGCCGCGGCCACCGCCAAGGTTTAGCCTCCGTCGTTCTGTCGTCTGCTGCAACAAATGATCGTCTCTCAGGATCGGCTTCCAGAGATGTTTCCTGCGTTTTACCAAGACTATATATACTGCAAACTGGAAACGTTTCTACACTCGATAGTACATGTATAGCGATACATAAATGAAAAACTGTAAATGGATTTACGTGTGCTTTGGGTAAATGGAACCCGAGGCCTTTGAGCGTTCTGTGCCGGTTCATTAATCTGAAATCTCCTCCGTCCCTCCGTCTCTAAGAAAATTACTTCTGAATAAATTATTGGTGCGCACAAAATTAAACGTGCAGCCGTCCTGCGTCAATCTTGTACTTACTTGTCTGGAGAGTAATCTCTGTTTAATCTTTCACGCAAGGTCACTTTTCTTCGCTTTTTTTCGGCACCTCGTCGTTTACCCCGCTTGCTAATTTAGACCGAAAGACTAAATTGGATCAATTATGCAGGAACAGTGAGAAGGAAACTCGATAAGTCTTCAAGAATAATAAATGGATTCTTCTCGGTCCTCTGTGGAACGTCGGAACAGAACGTCCTCTTCCACGCCGCTGCAGGAGCGCTGGCGTGTTTAGCTTTGGGGGTTAATCACCCTCAGGGGGAGCCTCTGAGTAAACGTTACGCCTCTGCAGACGGCGTCTGATCGGTTGATCTGTCTGATCGGCGCCTGCAGGCGGGGCCGCGGCGTTCGGCAGCGTTTCCCAGCGGCAACCCGATAAACTCCGGCCCGCGGACCTTCCTGCTCTGGTCGTTGCTTCCCGGTCGTTGGTCGTCCTTCTGTCTCCCACGAACACGCGAGGAGCGCCTCGGAGTCGTCGGCCCCCGAGGCTCTAAACCGTGGTTGTGATTCAAGTCGCACATTCAGGCTTTTGAGCTCTCCAGGAATAGAATAGAATAGCGCTTTATTGTCATTACGCGCCGTGATGCAACGAAATCGAGCCTGTGAAATCGAGCAACACCTGCTGCGTGTAAACTCGGGCCTCTCTCTAGCGACACCTCGGACGAACCGCGACGCCACGATGAGGCCCGGAGTTGCGTAACGCGCCAAATGTCCAGCCAAGCAGACACTCGGGCCTGACGATGCCACGCTCGCCTTGGGGTTGTCACCAAAGACAAGAACAAAAGCCACGAAAAACGTGTCGAGTGGCTCGGAGAACAACGGGAACAACAACCCACTGAGTGAAATCATTTAGCTCGGCTCGCCCCCCCCCAACCCAACTCGGCCCTTTTTGTCTTTAGCATCTATTGATTTCAGTTATTTGTTCAGGCAAAAGCCGGGGGCTGAATTTCTGCCTGTTTCGCTCTTCGGCCTCACTTTTCTATGCCGCTTTGTCCTCGGATGAATTCGCCGTCTGCGCTGTTAGTTTATAACGCAGTAATTACATTTAGGGTGGGCGGTCTAGGATTCAGGATCCGCATCGTCCCTTTAAAGAATTGTTTTTCAAACGACTGATACCCAATCTGGAAACGTGTCGATGATTCTAAGGCGCCGTCTGCGGCTTCGCTTCCGGCGCTAGCCGACTATTGTCGCTTGTTATTTTTGTTCCCGTTTGTCACGCGTCCCGTGAGCAGAAGTCCTCGCAGTATTTTAAGTCTTTCAGGATGTTTGTTTTTAACCTTCTTTGACCCTTAAAATTCATTTAAATTTCGTGACGCACGAATCCCCGGCGCTAATTGCACAACATGCGTGAAGCGTCGGCGCTTTAATTTGAAATGCAACTCATTAAAACTGTTTTAAAGTCCTACGTAAATGTATAAACGTTATTAGATTTTAAAAAGCAGAGTTTCATTTCGAGTCATTTTCCAAATGTTTTTCGGTAAATGGAAAAACAACAGATTTAAACGTGTGCTTTCGAGGCGCTTAGCTTGTCGCCTTCATCGCTTTAAAACATACCATAAATAAAGAATCACTCTTCTCATCTTCCTTTTTTAATAAGGCTGCTAAACCCAGGCGGTAATAAGGACGTTAATCCAAAGTCAAACTTTCCTTCCATAACAAAGCTAAGTTATGCAAATCACAACACTGTTCTGAAGAAGACCAGCGGCCGGGGCGACAATTAGGAAGCTCAGCCCGCCTCGGATGCTTTATTATTATTTGCTTTGGTTACGCTCTCTAGGAAAAACAACATCCCAGAATAAGGAAATGATTGAATAACGGTGCACGGATTCTAATTCAGCGGATTTGTTTGTTCTTTTCTCAGAGAAACTATCATTGCTATTAAATAAAGTTTAAGTTCTGCAAGCTCTCAGGGACAAACGGAGCTCAGAGTTCCGGCGAAATCCGAATAGAATGAAGGTCTGGGTTCATTTGCAGAAAATAATCCAGCCATGATAAGTCTTACAGAGATTCCCATTCTCCTTCTGCATCCTAATTTGTCCTTGTGGTGCTGAAACATTGAGTCGAATAAAATAAAGAGCAAGAAAGAGGAAAACGTCGTCGTGACTTTTACCGTCTCTTCACAAGCGATGAAGACAAAGTCTTTGTTTCGTAGGTCTGTGTCAAGGTTTCATGATGAAGAAGCGAGAAAGTAAAATATAAGCAAAAAAAAAAAATCATGAAATTTGGTGTCGAAGTTTGAATTCCCTTTCGGCAGGCGAGGTGAAACTGTTTGACCATCAATAAACCCTGACCTCCGTCTCACAGGAGTCGTTCAGGCAAACTTAAATGCAGCCGAGACGAGGCACATTCACAAAGTGAATGTGCTCCGGCTTGGAAGGTCACAGGTCACGGTTATAGGATCGGGGATTATTGATTATCAGAAGCCGACTGGACAGGATTTAGCGCTTAGCTGTGGTTTGTTTTCAGCGAGGGCTTAAAAAAGGTCCTGAAGGAAAACAACAACACTTTAAACACAATCTGAAGCCCTCAGAGGGCGAAGATGCTGCTGAGAGGAGAGAGTCGGTCCTCTATTCTGTTTTTATCGGCCTGTTTTCCGCTGCTGTGTCAGATATTGAGGGATCGCCGGCGCTGCCTGGTCCTGCTGTTTCGCAATAAAAGCTCCTAACGAATCCGTTTTAATCACAAAGCAGTCGAAGGAAAACGCATCAAGGGGGGCTGGGGGGGGGGGGTTATTGTTTATGTTCAGCCCGGCTTTAAACAGCACCGGATTTAATGAGAAACGAGGAACTGGAGGCTAAATGTTTTCACAGGTTCATGAGGAAGTGGGAAAACGTCCCGTTCTGGAACAAGCACCAGATTTATCGGGCGGAACCGAAGAATTCACTTTTTATTCCCGGCAAACGAGCGGCTGAAGGAGACGGATGGGGGGAACGCCCTCTTTTTTTGTTTGCTCCGCCCATCAAACATTTCCTGTGAAGCACCAATCAGATTTGAGGTCAACCATCACAGTCGGCTTCAAACCCTCCTCCAGGGAGGAGGAGCTTCACAAGCAAACCAAAATGTCTGACCAAAATGGACGAGAACTCACGTGGCACAACAGGAAGCTGACTGATCGCCGTGGTCACGGTCGCGTTTTTAAAGGGTACCGATTTTTCACCGAGGAGCAAACAGGAGGGATTCAGATATTTCAGTGAAGGCTTTTTAAATTCACTTTTTTTATTTTTATTTTTTTTGCCAAGGAACCGAGGAAATATGCTTCAACAAACATCTATCTCTTGTCAAGCCGGGTAAGAATGCGTTTTTATTTTTTCACAGACTGTTTTTGGTTTATTCCAGAATACCAGTATTGCAGTGTCGTAATGTCGTGGCGTTCCTAAATAAGAGGCTGAAACTATTTCTGATCATATTTTGCTGAAGCAAATGTTAATAGAACTTCTTAAATACATATTTACAGTTTACACTATTGTCTAACAGTAACCGCAAACATCCCACTGATGAGCTCCAAGTCGTGATGCTAATCAGCTAATTAGCTAATTATTTAACGATTTATGTACAATTATTATTGATTTGCTTTGCAGTACTTTCTTCTCGTGCTTTGCACAGAGGGTCGGCAGCTATCTGCATCCGAGCCTGGCCTTTCCGCGGCTTGGCATTTATCCTGCGCTTGATGGGTCGATGGAGAGGAAGCGTGCTCGCCCCCTGATGCACTCCTTCCCGTTCTCCTTGTCTCCTTCCATTACGGCCTCGCTTCTCAGGGGTGGCAGGAAACGCTGTGATGCTTCGGAGCGTCTTGCGTGACCCTCGAAGGGGCGCACATTTGGAATTCATGGCATTTCTGCTCGCGTGACGGGACTTCGGTGCACATATTAGCCGATGATGCATCGTTTGCACAATGCATGATTCAAAACGAGCCAATAAGCTGAGCCACGTGGAATAAATCTGTCATCAAGGCGATTTTAAAATATTCCAGTTTTATCAATATAGCCCTTCTTCTTCTTCTAGTTACACAATGCAGGGTGTATGATGGAACGTTAGCGTTTAGCTTAAAGCCCTGCTGTGCTTAGCGACGCCAGTCGAGTAGCTAAAATACCGAGTTGGAACTCTATTAACCTTTTTCTGTTTTATTTATGTTTATTTTATGTTTAAAAATGAGCTATTATTGCAAAGCGGAATTCAATTTGTGGAGCGACTCCGTTGCCTTTCATAGGGGGGGGGGGTCTCGGCTGGCTGGAGGGAACCGAGCGAGCGGCCCCCGCCGAGCGATTGGACGTTTGTGGAGACGTCAGCGATTCATTTTATTCGTTTTCATTCATTGCACAGATGTTGAGCGGATGCACTGATGCGCGGCGTCGCCATGAACTGCTAAGTGGCGCTACAAAGCGGCCGGGCCGTTTGCGTCGCCCTCTTTTCCTGCCTGCATTCACAGAATAGAATTAAAATGAAACGAGAACGGCCGTCTTTGACGCACGCTTGTGAAAGTTTACTGCCTGGTTAATGCACAATATTGGGTGGAATCAACAGCCGGAAACGGGGTGAAGAAGAGCGCCGGGCCGAGCGCTACGTTTGCAAGGCCGTGCAATTAGCTGAAAGATGCTAAAAGTCTCGTCAGAGATGAGTTTAAAGTCGGCTAATTATCCGCTGCTTCGTCGCATCATTTGATAGGAAAACAGGAACTCGCAGATCCCTTCATTTACCTCCCGCGTGTCGTTTGAAATGCAGCTTTATTAATCCTGAAGGAAAGGAAATATAATATTTATTATACAAAACAAAAGATCTCTTTTGTTCTGACTGTCCGGAGCACCGAGGTCAGACCCGATGGAAGGGAAGAGGAGACGATTCGCCGGATATTCCGGGGGATCGGTGTTGTTTCTAATTAAGCTTGAGCGCTAATGCCCAAAGGGGCCTTTTCTATTACGCAGACATCGTGACTCACGCGTCAACAAAGGAGCGACAATTAGTATCTGATTGAATCTGAAAAGCCGTGAATAATACACAGCTCATCATCGTCGGCTTAAGAAAGTCTCACCCGAGCATCAAAGCTAAACCAGATGTAGCCGAATGGAAACGGAGAGGATCAATAGTTGCATCCAAACTAAACCAATAAGAATTAAGACGGAAAAGTCTCTTATTGTGGGTTCAGATCTATATTCTGTCATTTCACTCACCGGTTAATCAATCGATCGCTTCGGATACATCTTCCTGTGCATTGGGGGGGGGGGGGGCAATTCCTCGATCAATAAATAACGTGGAAGATGGCCGGGTTTGAACCTTTGTCCTCACTGTCCATATTGGATTCCAATATGTTTCACCTTTTTTAAGGATCCGATCACGTGATCGGTTGAGCATAAACTCCTCAACGTGACGTCAGGAGAGGAGGAAAAGTTCAGCGCGCAGAGCGAGGTGAAAGGTCAAACCGGATCCGGAACCCCTCTGGATGCTGCTTGTCCGGCGACCGGGTGCTAAACGGCGTGCCCACTTATTGGCGGCCTCTGGTTGTTGGCTCGTCCGTCATCCTGACTGGGTTCATTACCGACGCCCTGCGCTCGCCGGATGCTCTCAATTATTCATGCTTTTCATAATCGAGAATCATATTCCTACGGAGACGGAGACGTCAAAAGGGTTGCCCTCAAACACGCCGCGGTGGAGGACGTTCATCCAATCGGTCCAAGTCTGTGTGAGCCGTTTTTAAACATGCAAAAGAGGAGAGGATCAAACCTCGTCTGTGATGTCTCCTCCTTTCCTCTCCTCCTCTCCTCTCCTCTCCTCTCCTCTCCTTTCCTCTCCTCTCCTCTCCTCTCCTCCTCTCCTCCTCCACCGCTCTCTGCAGTTTGTCTTCCTCCTTCAGGATGGACAGATTCAAGGTTTGACTCGCTTTTCGGTCTGAAATGAAGACGAGCACTCAATGAGAAGAAAGTAAGGGACGGATCCGGATCTGGTCTGTCCACATGGTGCCAACATGGTACCAGGTTTGGGCTGTGATGCCCCCCCCCCCCCCACACACACACACACACACACACCGCGCGTTATTCTCCTCATCCTGACTCCTAAAATGTGGAACTCTCTCTGACTTCAAGGGTAATAAAAGAATTTGAGCCCCACTAGTTCCGTCCTCGGACTTGTTGCGTTCCTGCAGTATGAAAACGATGCTGCGCTGCCTGGGGGGGGGGGGGGGGGGGGGTTAGTTTCATGAGGACAACGCATGGGGCATCGTCACCGACGCGCCGGGCTGGAGGAGGGCGCGCGCCGCGGGTGGACGCGCTCGGGAGGACCGTGACAAACTAACAACAGGACGCAGAGACGGAGCTTCTTCGTGTGGCTGAGTCGCTTCGAGGTAATCAATAACCTGTAAATAGCCGCCAAAGACTCAATCAGGGGGCGGAGCTGCCTCCCCGCTCATCAAGGGGGGCTGGCTGTGAACCCATGCCGACATCCAGCCGGGATCTGTCTTTACGCACGCAGCGCAGCGCAGCGCGCGCCGCCTGGATGGAGCCGCTGAACGCCAGCAGCGGGATGGACGCGCACGCGGGGATCCACGTGAACTCCTCCCGGTACTCCGCGGCGGAGACCGCCGGCGTCGCCGCGCTGGTGACGGTCCTCGTCCTGTTCACGGTGGTCGGGAACGTCCTGGTGGTGATCGCGGTGCTGACCAGCCGGGCGCTCGGAGCCCCGCAGAACCTCTTCCTGGTGTCGCTGGCCACCGCGGACGTGCTGGTCGCCACCCTGGTGATGCCCTTCTCTCTGGCCAACGAGCTCATGGGCTACTGGTACTTCGGGACGGTTTGGTGCGGCGTCTACCTGGCCTTGGACGTGCTGTTCTGCACCTCGTCTATCGTTCACCTGTGCGCCATCAGCCTGGACCGGTACTGGTCCGTTACGCAGGCGGTGGAGTACAACCTGAAGCGGACTCCCAAGCGGGTCAAGCGCATCATCCTCGTCGTGTGGCTGGTCTCTGCCTTCATCTCGTCTCCGCCTCTGGCGTCCATCGACGGCGACGGCGGCGGCTCGCAGCCTCAGTGCGAGCTGAACGACGAGACCTGGTACATCCTCTCCTCCAGCATCGCCTCCTTCTTCGCGCCGTGTTTAATCATGATCCTGGTCTACGTCCGGATATACCAGGTGGCCAAAACCAGAACCAGGAGCATGTCGGGGAAGAATCCGAGGCGGGAGGGCGTCACGCAAACTGAGAACGGACTCAGCAACGCCACCTCTCCGTGCCCGCCGACGCCCAGCCAACGCACCGTCACCACCGCGCAGCAGACCGAGGACGCCGAGTTGGAGGAGAGCTCCTCGTCGGAGGGCAAAGGTCACAGGGCCCGGCGGCCGGATCCCGAGGGAGCAAAGAGGACCGTCCACAAGAAATACTCCCTCTCCAGGCACGCCGCTCGCATCTCCAGGGTCAGCAGCAAATCCGTAGACCTGTTCGCTTCCAGGAGGAAGCGGCGCCGGAGCTCCATAGTCCGGAAGAAGATCTCCCAGGCGCGGGAGAAGAGGTTCACGTTCGTCCTGGCCGTGGTCATGGGGGTGTTCGTGGTGTGCTGGTTCCCGTTCTTCTTCAGCTACAGCTTGCGCGCCGTGTGCAGGGACTCCTGCAGGATCCCGCAGCCCCTCTTTAAGTTCTTCTTCTGGATCGGCTACTGCAACAGCTCCCTGAACCCGGCCATCTACACCATCTTCAACCGGGACTTCAGGCGCGCCTTCCAGAAGATCCTCTGCAAGTCTTGGAAAAGCTCCTTCAAGGCTTGACGCGCGTGAACTGCTGCTGCTGCGAGCGCCGTAAAAAGGGAAATAAGTGAATTTAAAAGACGGAAGCGGACCTGTCGAGACTTTCGCTGCCACGTGTCTCTCGTTGTGTCTCACCGTCCCGGTGTAATTCATTCACGGCGGCGTGCGCAACCTGATCCACGGATGTCTGAACACGCTTCCGTGTGCACGCAGGCGCTTCATTTGTTTAGCTTAGCTTAGCTTTAAAAAACCGAGAGTAGCGGTGTCCGACTCTCCAATGGTAATAAATTCTACCTCGTAGAACCTACTAAAGGTTTAATCGCGTGACGCTAATAATCTAATTTTTCTTACCTTTGAATTAAACATCCAGATGGAACGGTTTCCACGGTAACCGCCTCGGAATGGACAAGCCAGACGGCTCCAGGAAGGCCTTTGTTTTACCTGCTTCTAAATCCTACACACTGAACCGTTGGCCTCACTTTAAATTTGTTAGTTTAATCCGATGAACGTGAAGTGTCAAAAATAACCTTTCGCTTCATTACAGAGGCTTGAAGTGCTAGTTTTGTCCAGAACCAGTTGCTTGGCAACCAGTAGATACTGGTCCCTGTAAATACACAAAGCTCTTGATTTTTTTCAGATTTAACAAACAAGAATTAATTAGCGACTTTGGGCGTTACTGGAAGCTGAATATTATATTCCTGCCAACCTTAAATGAATTCTGTACTGTTGTTTCAAAACTGTGCACGTGCAGTACTTGTGTCTGAACACAAGAGGCAGTGGTGTTTAGCCTGCTGGATAAACAGGAGCAGAAGAAGAGCTTGAGTTACTCTGGAATCAAACCATCTCCATTGACAAAAATTCATGTCAATCGTTTAACGAGATTAGACTAGAATTAACTTCAGGCAAACCCGATAAAATATTTAGCAACAATAACGTTAGCCTGACAAGCTAGCTTATTTTTTTCCCACCGTGCACTAGATTTGCAACCATTAACATTAAAAAGTTACTTTGAATTTAGTTATTTTCTGTTTCAGACAATGAAATATAATCTTTAATCAAACCTAATCTGTGCTCCACGGGTTAGCAGATCCGATTTTGCAACCCCTGGAGAGATGCTACGCTAGCTGTTTACACTAGCTAATCTCCTGCTACATTCTGAGTGATTCGTGTAATTAGTGATTACTTCAATATTATTTATTCTAAACATTTTTCAAGAATTGAAGGTTAAAATGGGAATTATTTAAGCGAACCACGTATCAGACTTGTTGTCTTTTTTTGGGGGGGGTCACGACCCTCCGGTGGGATGCCGCTAACTTTGTGAATACATGTTTTTTTGGGGGGGGATGTGCTCCGTTTGCCCGTCGTGACGTCGTCTGGCTTTCCAGTTTTTCCCTGCTGCGGCTCTGGAGCCGTGAGAGAGAAGGAACAACCGGTCGCCAGTGAAGCCTCCGGGGAGCGGCCAGCGATTTCCAAAGACCTCATCCTGGGTTTTCACAAACCCACGGACAACAAATGGGAAATGGCCGACAGACTATAGAGAAACTACCTCCATGTTGACTCTATTTAGTTTTAGGGTTGCCCTTTGTGCTTTTATATTTTGTTACACATCTCTCCTCTGCTTTAGCTGTTTGCTGTTGTGCAAAAAATAAAAACGGTGACGACGGAATGTGATTATTGGTCATTTGGAGGTTCAATCGTCGTCGTCGTCCGCCGCGCGTTGCTTCTTCCCTCGCGGTAAAAACGGTGGTTTCTCTGCGTTGAGCAGGTCTGTGGTCTTCATCACCGTCCTCATCCTCATCAGGGTGCTTGAGCAGATAGTTCCTGATTTAAGTTTCAGGTTCAGATAGTCCAGGAACGTTTCAGTCCCTGTCCCGGGGCTTCGGTGACCTTTCAGCAGATCGGGTCTGATTTCGGGTGCGGCCGCCTCCTGATCTAATTTTCCCAGGAGGCCCCCGTGGGGCAGGAAGGGGGGCCAAACCAAAATCCGGTTGTCGTCCCGCCGCTTTTTCTGTCCAGTCCTTTTCTTGTTGACGAGCCTATAATAGAGGAAACGACGCTCGGCGCCGTCGGACCGGTCTCGGGACGACTCACAGGCGTGTTATTTGAACACACAAAAAATGTCTTCGCATCCTGAGACGGATCCGATTCCATTCACTGTTTGTTCTAAACCGCGTCGACACCAGCCAATCACGCGAGTCGGTCCAGCTGCTGCACATCGAGATGGAGCGCCTGCCCGAGGTTCACTCCTCAAAGTTACCTTTTTCAGGAGCGGCTGTTAAGCCACGCCCCTCTGGAATAAACGCATGAAATACCTAGCTTTTCGCTCCATCATAAACGGATGAGGAGAATATAGCAAACCCACGGCTACGGCTTTTTATACCTTCATAAGTAGAACATAAAGAGAATAAAAAAGCTGCTCCACCCACACAGGAACTGACGCCATTTTGTTTTGATTCACCAGAAGTCCTTTGGCAGGTCACATTCAACGGTGAACGGCGGTTTCTATCGGAGGCCTTGGCGTTTGAAAAGACGTCCAGCCGCCACGTGTTTGCAGGACATTCGGGACAGGTAAGCGAGCAAACAAGTCTCATTTGTTTTCATGATGATGGTGTCAGACGGGGGGGGGGGGGGGGGGCAGCCCCACCAGGTGCAGGATTATTCCTGCCAGTCCTTGGCAGCACAAAACGCACCTGCAATCCGACCAGTCGTGTAACAAACTGAAAGGACGCGTCGCCTTGTTCCGTCTGTTGTGGAGGCCTTGACTGGCGCTGCCTTCACTGACAGTCTGTACTTTTGATTCTCAGAGCAGACAGAAGGAACGTGAAGCCAGGTGTTTGATTAAAATGCCCGATGCAGCGAACCGACCCGTTTTATCTGTTATCGTCTCTCACAGGAAATGATGCAATACCTCTAAACAATGCTCTATTGTGTGGCTTCGCTGATGTACCTGCTTCAGGTGGAGTTTTATTTGTTGAACGCTAAACAAATATTGTTCGATAACGCCCTCTGAAATGTAATAGAATCAGCCAGTAGCATTGGGGGGGAAAAAACAAACAAACTGCCATGCTTTTATTTTGTAGGGACATTTCACTGACTTTTTTTTTTTTAATCATAATAGCCGCAAATGCAAACATCACAGCTTCACTTCAATCGGTTTGTTTGCTCCTGTGAAGCTCATCCAGGCGCGGAGGCAAAGTCTGCTCGTATTCAAACGTGTATTCAGTACAAGCGGGTTATGTTTCCATGGCAACGGTATATCTAACAATACGGCAAATCCAATTCAAAAGGAAGTTTGGAAAAGAAAAGGAAATGCATGCACAAAATGAGCAAACTAGAGCCTCTGAATAAAGTGGATTAGAACCCACACCCTCCCAACAAAAGAGAGAGGAGAGACAGAACCAGAACCAGAACCGTCCTGGACAGATTCAGGGTGATTCTAATATAATGACGTCACGGTGGTGGTAAAATATCACATAATCCGAATGAACAGGCACCAAACAAAACCCTGGCTTGGTTTAAAAAATCGATAATGGCTCCTTCATCGATCAGACGTCGATTGAGGTTTTACAAGCGTCACGCTGCCCTCTAGCGGCGAAACAACAACGTTACAATCATGAAATATAAATATACAAAAAAACTTTGTCTGGAAATGTACAGCAAATAACTAATAATAATAATTAACAAATAATGAAGTACTATATATTTATTCTACGTAATCTGTGTTTGAATTTATAATATGTATCACAAGAGATAAATAGTGATAATTGGAATACGGTTGTTAGAATTGTGTAAACTTTAGGTGTTTTTTGTGTGTTTGTTTCCACCTTCAATAAAAACAAAGTGATGACTTAAATATAAATACTATAGATCCAAAACATGACTATTGATTTATTCTTGACAGCAGCTCTCCTTATATTCCAATACCAAATAATAAACCGTTTTATTGGATTATTGATCATCGTAAACGGATCTTTGCTGCCCTCTGTCGGCCGTCGCGCGTCCTGCAGCGGACTTGTTTTGTTGAGATGGTTTGAAGGTTTTTGGAGTTTATTTGACTCTTTTTTTTTTGTTCCTAATGATTCCCAGCTGTACCGGGATTCTTTGGATCAATAAAACTAATGAGAGTTGAACTTTTAAATCACTCAAAGCTGAAACTGCACATTGTTTTCGGTCAGGATTCGTCTGTTTGTCTCCATCACAATAGCCGACAGAAAGCAGAATCGCATTAATCATGGCGGCAGGCAGGCGATCAAAGCCGCCTCTTGTCTTCTTGAACTTATTGCACTCGAGCAGATGACGATGCGGGCTGTGAACCTATGGTTTGGCACTCCTGGGATTCCATTTGAACCTGCCCCCTGCGGGCACTGACCAGCGGGGGGCGGGGCTCTTTGTTGGTTTGTTTTCTTCTAACTGGAAACACGTGAGTGATAAACAATAGTAATAATATAATGACGACATCCCCTCCGTGTGTGTGCGTGTGTGTGTGTGTGCGTGGTTTTAAAGGATAAACGTCAGTTTAAATCGTTGCAGCTCCAGAAAAGAATAACTTTAATGTTTTTGGTTTTTATTACCTTTTATTTTAATTTCATTTTTCTTATTTAAAAGTTGCTGCTATAGAAGGTTCCATGTTCCTCGTGTCTGCGTGGGTTGTGAGTTTATTATCCGTAGGAGTGTCTGTCTGTCTGTCTGTTAATGGATGGTTTATAACTTATAATGGTTTATAATTTATAAACAGATATAGAGCTGTCTAATCAGAACTGATATATGATATATAATAATAATAATAGAGAACAAAATAATAAAGAATATTCAATAACTCAATAATATAGAAGAATGCAAAGTCATATAACAAATAATTATAATACTCTTTATAATAATAAATAATATGTAATATATGTTTATAAATTATCATTATTAAATATATATATCATATGTAATAATATATTTGTTTTATAGTCATTTATAAAATAATCAAGTACATAAATAATGACTATAATGAATTATATCGTAATTATAATTTATTATAGTATGTATTATTATTATGTTAATATAGAAAATATACATATCTATGTCCATATATAATAATAGAGAACAATGTTTTTACATAGAATATATTTATTTAATATAGAGGCTGTAACGTGACTTCAGTGAGCTTTTAATTATCAAGTGCAGAACTCATAAGACATTGTATTGAAATACTCAATAAATGTATTGAGTATTTTGATTTTAATTTTAATTTCTTAATTTAGTGAAATTAATTCGGTGACTTTATTTTTACAGAATAACAACGCTTCTGCCAAAACATAATGGTTTCATATTAAATAGATAATAAATCGTTTAATAACTTCTGAAAACATGAAAATGGATTTTTCTTTTCTCAGATTCATCAGCGGGATATTGTAAAAACAACAACAACAGAAATAGTAAAGTAAAACCAGGCCGGTGATTTAAATGAGCTCCATGAAAACTTAAAGGACGGAACATCTTCTTCTGAGGGGGGGGGGAAGAAATGTAAGAAGTGTCTTCTGTGAGGTTAGAGATGGGAACACGTTTCCTGCGGCTGTAAAGGGAGCCTGAACGCATCACTGGTTGTTTTAACGCCATAAAAGTTAATGTGGAAGTATTAAAACTATCAGGGAGAGGAAGTCTGCAGGACGAAGGAGAAATGTATCCAGAAGAGGAAGAGGAAGAGGAAGAGGAGGGAGGCGAGTCCACGCGGCCTCCTCCTCTGCTGCGCAAACACGGAGGCTCCACCGGGGTTAATCTGCCGATCAGGGGTTAAACTAACCGGAATCGATGATTTATTTCAGATGAGATTGCTGATCTGATCTGGGGGGGGGGGGGGGGGGGGGATCCACGCTTCAAGTATACAATCCTGTATTCGTTATTTATTGCAAAGCAGTTTTGTGTTGAATGTGGATGTGAGTGAGTTCCAGTGCGCAGCGTGAGAATAGTGTGCGCGGGCAGATCTAACCGATAGGCGGTACTGTGCCATTCTCTGCGCTCTGCTGACCTAAATACAGCAGAGCGCCCCCCCCCCCCCCCCCCCGGGTAGAACCATCGCGCAGCCAGCCCGACGAGAGAGGCGGTTTCTTCCGGGACCAACTCCTCTTCTCTTCTCTTCTCTTCAACGCCAGCCGCTTGTCTGGATCTCTGGAGGTTTGTGCGTGCGCGTCGGGGTGTTCGACGCGGAGCATGAGGACACTCCGGGCCCGGAACAAAACGAGACGCTCCTCCGAATGATCCCGTAGATCAGGGGTCCCCAAACTTTTTCCTGTGAGGGCCACATCACTTTTTCCTTCTCTGATGGAGGGCCGGGGTCAGTTTGTAGGAAAAGTGTGATGATGGCAGGGGGGGGGGGGGGTGCCTAAAGGTTTAGGGACCGAATGCGGAGGCAGGCTGTAGTTTAGGCTTCATCTCACCATCACAACTACACACAGTGACATGAATGGAGCGTCACACACGCAACGCCTCTCACACCCAAACTCAGTCTCTCTCCAGCAGAGGGGAAGAACGACTGGATCAATCAGCTGATCCAATGCAGCTGCAGAGGAGCAAACAACAAACCTCAAATTACTGTAAAGAACCTGAATGCTGCACGCCTCGGTTTTGAACCCAGGATCTCCCAGCAGGGAGTCAAGTGCACTACCCACTGCACCACCTAGACGTCCCCCTGCCAGACGTTAGGATAAATAGACAGTAGCATTGTTGACTTTAGACCAGAGGCACTGGTTCCGAATCCAGTACGACGTCGCCTGGTCGGAGACACGCCCACTCCACGTAACACAAAAGGAAAAAGCACAACATAACACAACAACACAACAACACAACAAAATAACAACACAACAACACAACAACATAACAACACAACAACACAACAACACAACAACACAACAACACAACAACACAACAACACAACAACACAACAACATAACAACACAACAACACAACAACACAACAACACGCTGTGGTCTGAGATATCAACTTATTATTTGGCAGGTACGACCTTAGTAATACCTCAGGCCTCCTCACCTATACGGTGGCGTGGTCGGTAGGGTTACCGACTCACAGCCGGAGGAACTGGGTTCGCATCCAACTGTGGGAGTTGGGGTGGCGCGGGGGCGGCGGGGTGAGGCCTTGGGGCCTTTGCCCGGGCGGACATGAGCCGCCCGGGCGTGCCCCGGGTCCTCCTTGCTGTCTTTGTTCCGCTTCATTCCCGCACGGGATTCGATACCAGGGCCATTTTGCCCCCCCTGCCAGGAAACTTGCCCTTGGTTTCCGGCGAGCGGTTTCCGGCGAGCAACCAGCGCGGAAGCAGCCGAGAGCCGCTCAGGTGAGCTGAAATGAACGTTTCTCTCACATTTTCAAGCAGTATTTTATATTTTAGTACAGAATGAAGAAAGCTGCAAGTCAAACGCGACTTTTATGCGTCGTCGTCGCGCTAACGAAGCGCTAACGAGCCCTATACGAGCTGCTAGTCAGCTGCTAACGAGCTGCTAGCCAGCTGCTAGTCAGCTGCTAACGAGCTGCTAGCCAGCTGCTAGCCAGCTGCTAGCCAGCTGCTAACCAGCTGCTAGCCAGCTGCTAGCCAGCTGCTAAGGAGCTGCTAACGAGCTATGGAGGCTCACACAGGTGAAGTCGGAGTCTTCGTCCGGATCAGACCGACGGCTAACTTCCCTCACAACCTTATTGAGTGTCTCCCAGACGGGCAGGTGAGTAAAAGTCCTTCCAGATATCTTACTTTTAATTTATTTTACATTTAAGGGGGAGAGTCACTTTTGTTTTCTTTGGCTACGTGATTAAACTAAGCTAACCTGAATCTGTGTTTCCCCCATTAAACACGAATGACCGCTAATTAGCGAGTCAAAAACATTTAAGAGACTGAGCTAACGCCGTATTTTTAAATTTTTTATTATTTTAAAGCTAACGCCGTTAGCGTCGAATTTCTGGAATTAATTTGACTAGTTGTGACCTGTAAGACCAAGAAGTCTGGGTGAGTGATGGAACGGGAGCAGAACCATGTCCGGTAGAATCCGGGTCTCGGGTCCGGGAGGTCCGACCTCTGCTGTAATAAGAGGCGGGGGGAGGGGAGTCCGGTTCCGAAGAAGCCCTTAAAGAGCGTCTCCAAGTCAAAGCCGGAGTTCTGTCCAGACGCCTGAACAGGAACAAGAGCCAGAAGAACCCGACGTGGAGAACCTGGATGTACCGGAACCACCGGGACCTCACATAGAGCCCGCCCACCCGGGGAACAGGTAGGACTGCGGTCCCTTTTGTCCCGCGCTAACGTGCAGCTCAGCTTGACCAGTCGGCCTCTGTCCAGCTCTCCTCCGCCCAAAGACGAAGCCTTTGAGTGTCTTAAGGTCGGACAAGGCGGCGAGATTAACGCCGTCTTTAAGGAGAGCAAAGCGGCGCTGCTGGAACGCCGGGACCTCCTCCGACAGCTCGGCGAGGAGGTGAACGCCGTCAAGAGACAGATCGACAGCACCGCGGCGACCAGACAGCAGTACGAGGAGCTGACGGGAGGCCGAGGTGCCGGTTCGCCCGAAGCCCGAAGCTCTGAGACGTTACACGCGTTACAGACGTTTGGGTCTCTGTGATTTAGCGATGGAGACGGATTCTCCACCGACGCTGCAGCTCAGGGAGCTGAAGGCCGTCTACCGGCAGAGGCGCTATACGCTATCTCACAGCGAAATGTGCGGAAAGGGATAATTGCTAATAAATTATCTTTAACATATCACTTTAACTGCCACACAGGGCGTCGCATCTCACGGAGGGGGGGGGGCAAAATGTTTTGACACTCTGCTGCAAATTTCCTGGGGCCATTTATATCGCAAACAAGTGTTTAGCCTTTGTGGTGTCGAGCCACCGAAACAGCCTCAACGGTGCCCCTTTTCTCCGGGCTCTTTTTTCTTGTATTAACGTCAATGGAATAGCGTTTTCCATAATTGCTGCTTCCTCTCTTTGACAGACGTGCAACGTGAAGGTCAAAGGTGGCGTGATGTAAAAGCCCAGCAGCCGAACGACAGCCATTATTTCAGCGCTAAGACAAAGAAGGTTCCTGCGGCTCTCTGTGGCGTTTCTGCTTTAAGGTAAATTGACTTCCAATCAATCTGCTTCCTTTGTGTGGTTGCTCCAGACGGCGTGCATCTTAACTTCATTTACAGTATGACCAGCGTGCAGTTGCTGAAGCTAGCCAGGATTTCATGTCGGTGCTCAACAGAGCAATTCCTGAAGGTGCTGGCCAGAGACAGAGTCCGAGCACCAGTGTGGAAAGGGTCTCTGGAGTCTGAGATGAGCAGGTATGAGGCCGATTTATTTCTGTAACATTTCTCTCTACATGAAAATTACAGCCATTTATGATTTCTTATTTTTGTTTTAACATAGTGTTCACATTTGTTTGTTCAAAAATCCTTTAAATCTTTTCCTGGGTATTTCAGACGTGGTGGAAGTTGCAAAGCCCCCCCCCCCCCCCATCAGAAGTTTTAAACAGGCAAAAATTGTTAGGAGGCGGATTCCGTTTGATGCATGTTTGTTCTTATCTTCCGAAACGGACACAATTCCATCCCCCTCTGAGGAGCTGCATCTTATACAAGCAGGACTGAGTTAATGGATTGCACAAATGTACCTTTATTCAAGATTCAAGATACTTTATTATCATTATGCAAACATAATCAAATTGTGTGAAGGCCCACGGCTTAAGGCACTCATCGGAACATAACAAAAAACAATCTTTCTTAAAGCAACAATATATATATGCGAGAGTGTATATACACACTTACCACTTTATGAAGCGGTGAGTGAACACTGTTATACGAGTGCAATTCTAATTAACTGTCACTATTTGCAACCCAATAGAAGGGGGCTAAAGTGCATCCCTTACATCTGTCTTAATACTGCAACTTTATTGGTAATGTTTAATTACTCCTGACCTTTTGGCTTCAATTCTTTGTTCTCAGGTGGATTCACATTACATTGTATCACATCTGGCCCAAGAGATGAGCCCACGTGGTTCAACGAAGCACCTGCAGGAGTCTAAAATGTTTGAATATTGGCAGGATTAGCTCCTTGAACTTGGAGGTATGTAAATCATTTTACAGAAGTTCTGGTCCTTGAAAGAGGTTGAATATAGCTTCCGCTACATTAGGCATGTCTTGGATGTTTGAAGTACAGATTAAATGCCTCATAATTGGGAATTAAAATAAATTGAGTACAGTAATACGTTTCATCAGTATGATTGTTGTAGTTTGCCTTTTTGTTTACTGAACAAATCACATGTTAAGCACATCACTTACCTGATTTAAAAATACGACTTTGTATGTTTGTCACTTCATACCAGGACACTTATATTTTCTTTACTTTTTAGGTTGCACAATCAGAAGATGAGGATGGCGGGACCCCCCCCCTCTGTTCCCGAGGTGATGCAGTGGATGACTGGGCAGGCCCACAAGCGTCCATTTCTCTCAGAGGGAGAACAAGTTGCAAGTTTTGATGGGGTTTAATTAGAGTCATGCATGTCCATCGTCTGGTCCCTTCCACGATGGATGTTTTAAGACCTTTTGCATGCGACCGTCTTGTTCCTGTTTGCCTGAACTGCAAAAGGTGTTGTTTTGTTAAATGTATGTGCAGATTTTTCTAAAATAAAAGTGGAACTGCTTGGCACATGAATTTATTTTCAACTCGTCAACCGATGAGTTGACAGTTGGAAGTTCAAGACAGTAACTGTCTTGACGAGCGAAGCGAGTCAAGACATGTCGGAAGACGTGTTCAAGACAGTAACTGTCTTGACGAGCGAAGCGAGTCAAGACATGTCGGAAGACGTGTTCAAGACAGTAACTGTCTTGACGAGCGAAGCGAGTCAAGACATGTCGGAAGACGTGTTCAAGACAGTAACTGTCTTGACGAGCGAAGCGAGTCAAGACATGTCGGAAGACGTGTTCAAGACAGTAACTGTCTTGACGAGCGAAGCGAGTCAAGACATGTCGGAAGACGTGTTCAAGACAGTAACTGTCTTGACGAGCGAAGCGAGTCAAGACATGTCGGAAGACGTGTTCAAGACAGTAACTGTCTTGACGAGCGAAGCGAGTCAAGACATGTCGGAAGACGTGTTCAAGACAGTAACTGTCTTGACTCGCTTCGCTCGTCAAGTTACTGTCTTGAACACGTCTTCCGACATGTCTTGACTCGCTTCGCTCGTCAAGACAGTTACTGTCTTGAACACGTCTTCCGACATGTCTTGACTCGCTTCGCTCGTCAAGACAGTTACTGTCTTGAACACGTCTTCCGACATGTCTTGACTCGCTTCGCTCGTCAAGACAGTTACTGTCTTGAACACGTCTTCCGACATGTCTTGACTCGCTTCGCTCGTCAAGACAGTTACTGTCTTGAACTTCCAACTGTCAACTCATCGGTTGACGAGTTGAAAATAAATTCATGTGCCAAGCAGTTCCACTTTTATTTTATACAAATCTGCACATACATTTAACAAAACAACACCTTTTGCAGTTCAGGCAAACAGGAACAAGACGGTCGCATGCAAAAGGTCTTAAAACATCCATCGTGGAAGGGACCAGACGATGGACATGCATGACTCTAATTAAACCCCATCAAAACTTGCAACTTGTTCTCCCTCTGAGAGAAATGGACGCTTGTGGGCCTGCCCAGTCATCCACTGCATCACCTCGGGAACAGAGGGGGGGGGTCCCGCCATCCTCATCTTCTGATTGTGCATCTTTAAAAGTAAAGAAAATATAAGTGTCCTGGTATGAAGTGACAAACATACAAAGTCGTATTTTTAAATCAGGTAAGTGATGTGCTTAACATGTGATTTGTTCAGTAAACAAAAAGGCAAACTACAACAGTCATACTGATGAAACGTATTACTGTACTCAATTTATTTTAATTCCCAATTATGAGGCATTTAATCTGTACTTCAAACATCCAAGACATGCCTAATGTAGCGGAAGCTATATTCAACCTCTTTCAAGGACCAGAACTTCTGTAAAATGATTTACATACCTTCAAGTTCAAGGAGCTAATCCTGCAAATATTCAAACATTTTAGACTCCTGCAGGTGCTTCGTTGAACCACGTGGGCTCATCTCTTGGGCCAGATGTGATACAACGTAATGTGAATCCACCTGAGAACAAAGAATTGAAGCCAAAAGGTCAGGAGTAATTAAACATTACCAATAAAGTTGCAGTATTAAGACAGATGTAAGGGATGCACTTTAGCCCCCTTCTATTGGGTTGCAAATAGTGACAGTTAATTAGAATTGCACTCGTATAACAGTGTTCACTCACCGCTTCATAAAGTGGTAAGTGTGTATATACACTCTCGCATATATATATTGTTGCTTTAAGAAAGATTGTTTTTTGTTATGTTCCGATGAGTGCCTTAAGCCGTGGGCCTTCACACAATTTGATCATGTTTGCATAATGATAATAAAGTATCTTGAATCTTGAATAAGGTACATTTGTGCATCCATTAACTCAGTCCTGCTTGTATAAGATGCAGCTCCTCAGAGGGGGATGGAATTGTGTCCGTTTCGGAAGATAAGAACAAACATGCATCAAACGGAATCCACCTCCTAACAATTTTTGCCTGTTTAAAACTTCTGATGGGGGGGGGGGGGGGGGCCTTTGCATCTTCCACCACGTCTGAAATACCCAGGAAAAGATTTAAAGGATTTTTGAACAAACAAATGTGAACACTATGTTAAACCAAAAATAAGAAATCATAAATGGCTGTAATTTTCATGTAGAGAGAAATGTTACAGAAATAAATTGGCCTCATACCTGCTCATCTCAGACTCCAGCGACCCTTTCCACACTGGTGCTCGGACTCTGTCTCTGGCCAGCACCTTCAGGAATTGCTCTGTTGAGCACCGACATGAAATCCTGGCTAGCTTCAGCAACTGCACGCTGGTCATACTGTAAATGAAGTTAAGATGCACGCCGTCTGGAGCAACCACACAAAGGAAGCAGATTGATTGGAAGTCAATTTACCTTAAAGCAGAAACGCCACAGAGAGCCGCAGGAACCGTCTTTGTCTTAGCGCTGAAATAATGGCTGTCGTTCGGCTGCTGGGCTTTTACATCACGCCACCTTCGACCTTCACGTTGCACGTCTGTCAAAGAGAGGAAGCAGCAATTATGGAAAACGCTATTCCATTGACGTTAATACAAGAAAAAAGAGCCCGGAGAAAAGGGGCACCGTTGAGGCTGTTTCGGTGGCTCGACACCACAAAGGCTAAACACTTGCTTGCGATATAAATGGCCCCAGGAAATTTGCAGCAGAGTGTCAAAACATTTTGCCCCCTCCGTGAGATGCGACGCCCTGTGTGGCAGTTAAAGTGATATGTTAAAGATAATTTATTAGCAATTATCCCTTTCCGCACATTTCGCTGTGAGATAGCGTATAGCGCCTCTGCCGGTAGACGGCCTTCAGCTCCCTGAGCTGCAGCGTCGGTGGAGAATCCGTCTCCATCGCTAAATCACAGAGACCCAAACGTCTGTAACGCGTGTAACGTCTCAGAGCTTCGGGCTTCGGGCGAACCGGCACCTCGGCCTCCCGTCAGCTCCTCGTACTGCTGTATGGTCGCCGCGGTGCTGTCGATCTGTCTCTTGACGGCGTTCACCTCCTCGCCGAGCTGTCGGAGGAGGTCCCGGCGTTCCAGCAGCGCCGCTTTGCTCTCCTTAAAGACGGCGTTAATCTCGCTGCCTTGTCCGACCTTAAAACACTCAAAGGCTTCGTCTTTGGGCGGAGGAGAGCTGGACAGAGGCCGACTGGTCAAGCTGAGCTGCACGTCAGCGCGGGACAAAAGGGACCGCAGTCCTACCTGTTCCCCGGGTGGGCGGGCTCTATGTGAGGTCCCGGTGGTTCCGGTACGTCCAGGTTCTCCACGTCGGGTTCTTCTGGCTCTTGTTCCTGTTCAGCCGTCTGGACAGAACTCGGCTTTGACTTGGAGACGCTCTTTAAGGGCTTCTTCGGAACCGGACTCCCCTCCCCCCGCCTCTTATTACAGCAGAGGTCGGACCTCCCGGACCCGAGACCCGGATTCTACCGGACATGGTTCTGCTCCCGTTCCATCACTCACCCAGACTTCTTGGTCTTACAGGTCACAACTAGTCAAATTAATTCCAGAAATTTGACGCTAACGGCGTTAGCTTTAAAATAATAAAAAATTTAAAAATACGGCGTTAGCTCAGTCTCTTAAATGTTTTTGACTCGCTAATTAGCGGTCATTCGTGTTTAATGGGGGGAAACACAGATTCAGGTTAGCTTAGTTTAATCACGTAGCCAAAGAAAACAAAAGTGACTCTCCCCCTTAAATGTAAAATAAATTAAAAGTAAGATATCTGGAAGGACTTTTACTCACCTGCCCGTCTGGGAGACACTCAATAAGGTTGTGAGGGAAGTTAGCCGTCGGTCTGATCCGGACGAAGACTCCGACTTCACCTGTGTGAGCCTCCATAGCTCGTTAGCAGCTCGTTAGCAGCTGGCTAGCAGCTGGCTAGCAGCTCGTTAGCAGCTGGCTAGCAGCTCGTTAGCAGCTGGCTAGCAGCTGGCTAGCAGCTGGCTAGCAGCTCGTTAGCAGCTGACTAGCAGCTCGTTAGCAGCTGACTAGCAGCTCGTATAGGGCTCGTTAGCGCTTCGTTAGCGCGACGACGACGCATAAAAGTCGCGTTTGACTTGCAGCTTTCTTCATTCTGTACTAAAATATAAAATACTGCTTGAAAATGTGAGAGAAACGTTCATTTCAGCTCACCTGAGCGGCTCTCGGCTGCTTCCGCGCTGGTTGCTCGCCGGAAACCGCTCGCCGGAAACCAAGGGCAAGTTTCCTGGCAGGGGGGCAAAATGGCCCTGGTATCGAATCCCGTGCGGGAATGAAGCGGAACAAGGACAACAGGGAGGACCCGGGGCACGCCCGGGCGGCTCATGTCCGCCCGGGCAAAGGCCCCAAGGCCTCACCCCGCCGCCCCCGCGCCACCCCAAATCCCACAGTTGGATGCGAACCCAGTTCCTCCGGCTGTGAGTCGGTAACCCTACCGACCACGCCACCGTATAGGTGAGGAGGCCTGAGGTATTACTAAGGTCGTACCTGCCAAATAATAAGTTGATATCTCAGACCACAGCGTGTTGTTGTGTTGTTATGTTGTTGTGTTGTTCTGTGTTGCTACGTTGTTGTGTTGTTGTGTTGTTGTGTTGTTGTGTTGCTGTGTTGTGCTTTTTCCTTTTGTGTTGCGTGGAGTGGGCGTGTCTCCGACCAGGCGACATCGTACTGGCTCGTTTTACTGTAATATCATAAAATATGCTGCAAAAAATAATGTTAACTGTCTGAGATAAGATAAGAGTGTTTACACCACCGCGGTAATCAGCATCTCTCCCCGTTAACCGGTTAAATGTCCCGCTGAGGGGGGGGGGGGGGGGGGGGGAGCGAACATCTGGGAGCAGATCGAAGCTCCCCGCTGTGCGCGACGATTACAGAAGAAGACGCAGTCAAGACGCAAGAACCGAACCCGGGACGTGGTTTGGCCGCCAGAACCGGTTTTGTTTTGGGCTGATGAAACGCACTTGTGCCTTCTGCTTCCACTCCGGTGATTAGTTCGAGTTAGATCAGCACCTCATGCATCATTTCTGCTCGTCACGCAGAAATGACCCTCCTCCCAGCCCGTACTTTCTGGCCTGTGGCTTATTACGCAAAAAAGAAAAATGCGTCTTTTGATAATCAGACTTCACTTTTTTTTATTTAAGAGACTTTTCTACACCAACTTGTTATTGTATATGAATGAAAACTGTACACTTATTTATGGTATGTCCTCCTTTATCACGTGATGCTCCAACTATTCAACACATTCAATCAATAAAGTTATTTGTGCTGAACGCTGGTTTTTATTTTATCACCATGGCTCCTGAATTCTCTTTAAATCTTCCGACGTCAGGAGTTAAAAGTTGTGAAGCTGTGCGTGAAGTGCGTGCGTGAAGTACGTTTTCATCAGCTCATGACCCACTTTGGACATCGAGCATCCCCCGCAGCGACGCAGACTCCGGCTCCAAAGGCGCGGCTCAACGGCGCGTCGAGCGCGCATAAATTCCGGTGACAGAAAAAGCGTTTAAAGCTACAATATGGCAGCCAGATGTAAATTTGCATGCCGCCCTCATCTGCCCCGCAACCTGCACCAATCAAAAGCTCCCAAACCGCAGCCTTCCGGGTCGTCGGAGGAGCGTCTCGCCTCGGACTCCTCGTGCGCGCTGGGCAGCGGAGGGAGCGACCGGTGATCCGTGCGTCCGCGGAGACGCGAAGGAAGTTTACCGGGGAGCGCGGAGGACCAAATGAGATGCCGGGGAACATGAGCGAAGAGGCCGCCCCGAGCCGGAGCGCGTCTCTGACCTTCACCATCGACAACATCCTCAACTTGACGCAGCGGCACCGCGGAGACGCGGACGGTCCCGGGGAGCGGGCGCAGCGGGACGCGGGGCGCGGGGCCGAGGAGGCGTGGGACGTCCGGAGGAGGTGCGACAGCGGGTCGGTCGGGACAGGTAAGCGGGACTTTAATAAAGAGGATCCGAAACTCAAATAGAGCGCAAATTGGTCTCTGAACGCATCACAGCCCGTTTGTGTCGCTTCCTTTCGCAGCGCAAACGGAGACCAGAGTCCACCTTCCGGACTGCGGGGACGACGCGGATGTCTCCCGTGCCAGCGCGCACGGCGCCGGGGACGCGGACGCGGCCGCGGACCCCAAGTCGGCGAGCAAGAAGAAAACTCGCACCATCTTCTCCAAGCGGCAGATCTTCCAGCTGGAGGCCACGTTCGACGTGAAGCGCTACCTGAGCAGCTCGGAGCGCGCGCGCCTCGCCGGTTCCCTGCAGCTCACGGAGACGCAGGTGAAGATCTGGTTCCAGAACCGCCGCAACAAGCTGAAGCGGCAGCTGTCCGCGGACGCGGAGGTGCCGCTGGCCTCGGACGCGGGCAAAAACGCGCAATTAGCGACTTTTTACAAAGACAGCGGCCTGCTGGGCGGATGTTTGTTACCGATGGCGTTCCCCGTCGTGTACCCGCGCGCAGCGGCGCCGCCGTACGTCTACTTCACCGACACCGGTAAATATTTTGGGCTGTTTGACTCGGACTGAGCGTTTTGAGACTCTGGACACAACTTTGTCTCGAATCCATTTCCTTTCTGTCAGCTTTGATGGCGACACATCAAACCCACATGCATGTGACACTTTTTGTCCCTCTCCGAATTTATTATTATAATTATTATTATTATATTATTGTTGTTGTTACAAAGGCGCATGCGTTAAAGGTTCTCCTGGTCCTTTTATTTTCTAAATGAATGTAAAGTTAAAGTTTGTGCAGCAACAACTTGTTAAGGCAATAATATTGTATTTTTACACGCGGGTTTCTTTGGAGAAACACTTCATTTGTATATTATTATTATTATTAGGAATGAATAATTTCGCAATTAAACTCGTAATATTTGCAATTTTGCTGGTTTTAGTGTTTTGACTAAAATTCTAGTCAGAAAAAAAGTTCCAATAAATTTCAACTTCTAAGTCGAAATTGTTTTTTCATTCTGCATTTGGCCTCTAAAAATGCTGCGAATTCTGTGTGATATAATTATGTCATAAATATAAGTCAAGCAGCAACTATAAGAGTTTCTCAAATAATCGTTATTATATTAATACGTCTAAAGTTAATTTTCATAATAATAATAATTGCAGTAAATTCCTCAAAATCTGACATTTCCACAAACAATGCCTTTAATTGTGTTGAAAAGTTTTTATTTGTGCTTTAGAAGCATCCACATGAATACTGGGTTGAATTTGTTTTGTAACTTTCATCATATTGAGGTTAATAAAAATCAGAAACTTCTAAGATGATAAATATTAACGACCTAAAATTATAGGAGCAATGACTTGAACTAAAAATATTTTGACATTTTTTAGAGTCTAAATCTTTGAAAATGTCCAGAACTATATTATAAAAGCATGAGCTTCTCCAATGAACTTTAGGATTATAATTTATGATAATGTATTTTTTTCTTTTTGTAGATTAAAGGAGGAACATGCAAAGTAAACGAAAAAAAAAAAGTCATGCTTTTAAGAGAAACAACAAATAAACAGCAGAAATCATCTGAACTTCACTGTCACGACAACTTTTTAATTATCCTATAAATAGAATAAACGGCGTCCGGATCGGGCCTTTCGGATTAAACATCTTATTTTACGACAAACAAATTTCGTTCTTTTCTGGAAGCTCCTATGAAAAAAAAAGCTCGTTTGTTTGTTAAACGGTGCAGAAAAGAGAACAACCGACAACGTTCCGCTCCCAGGGAGTTCTCTGCAGACCCGTCGCCGGGTCTGCAGGAATCAGAAAGTGCGTGAATGTGGATCGATTTTCACCTTCGGCCGCTCCAAGCACCTCCAGCTCCGAGACGGCCTCAAACAGGTCGACATGTGATCGCGTCTCATTTCATCTCCTTAAATGCGCAGCGACAGCTTTTGATTGTGTAACCGGATGATTTGGGTTAATTGGGCAAGCAGGTGTGGGAGGGAGCACCTGTGGCCCATTTACCGCTGATTGGGGGGGGGGGCGTATATAGGTGCTTCCCCCTCCCTCGTTCCAGGGTCCTCATTCGTGTTTTCCCCGTCTCGAAGGCGGGTTGGTTGTAGACGGTCACTGCCGTGTCTCTCCTTTTCATTTGTTTTCTTTTGTTTTTGGAGTGTAAATAAGTGTTTTGAATTCCTAATGCCGTGCTGGTCATCACTGCGAGCGGACCTGTGGGTGAGGAAACCCGCTAAAACGAGTTTGGGACCAACGGAACGAATTAAAACTATATCTTTAGGTGCAAGTCCTAAAGTGGCGTTGTCGGCAAAGGTCGGACCGTTCAGCCCCATATGCCCGACGCTACAATTGGATTTCCGACCCAGGTCAGGATCTGTCTGCGTTCACACCATGAAAGCGACACCAGGTTCCCGATCACCTTCTAAGGGCCAGTATCAAGTTGTTGCCATGGAAATACAGAACCCCCCCCCCCCCCAAAAAAAACGAATTTGCCGATTTCTTTTGGCATGTAGAGTTTGTCAAAGAAAGAATAAAAAGCGTTTGAAAAACAAACTAACCCTAAACCCCTAACCCCTAACCTTAACACAAAGAACAATCATTTGAACTTGCCGAAACACCAAAAGCCGCATTCGTTTGGTGCGTTTCCCAAGTTTCCTGGAAAAGACAGAAGTTGATCGTACAAAATAAAACAGTGTTTAAACAGTTTTATTATTTGTGGAACCAAAAAGCAACAAAAGTTTATTTTAAGACAATACATTTACACACACTTTTGCAGCATTTTTGTCACCTTGGCAACACAAATGTTCTTATTCATGGCTTATTACTGCTTTATAAAGATTAATGACAAAGTAATCACAATTAATTAAGTTATTAAACCTTCATAATGACTGCATTGTCTAAGTGTCGCCGTCTGAACTGGGGGGGGGGGGTTTGATCTAAAGACTCAGTGACGCTGCACTTTACAACATAAACAACACCCCATTCATTATGACCGGTAACCGGATAGCGGCCGCGGGGACCCAGGCGCCCCCCCCCGCCAGGCTTTCAGGGGCGCATCGATCCGTTCGTTTCGTCGACTTTGGCGTTTCTGCAGTGACAGAGTGGCTCTGCAAATTGAATGGGGGCTCGGGGAATACAACGGCAAGCATCTGATGAAGAAGGTCCTGCACCAGGGAGGGGGGGGGGGGGTAAATAAAGCCAAAGGTCATCTGACCTCCTCGTCCAGGAGTCGATCTGCTGCGTCACCTCGTCCCTGAAGGCATCGTGGCGGTGGAGCGGCCTTATTTGTTTGCAGGGCATCCTTTGTAAACATCTGTTGTTGGTGCGGTTCATGAGAAAACGCCCCCCCTCCCCCCCCCACATGAGTGAGGCAAAGCTGTCTGAGGTTTAGCCACTTGTTACCACGTGTGGTTCTCAAACACAAACACTCCTTCAGGCGGAAGATAAAACGCTCCAGAACAGTTCCAGAGTTTGAGTTCATTCTGTCGGCGTGAGCTTTTCTCCGGGGGGGGGGGGGCGACGCGACCCGCAGTGACAGAAGTTGTGAAACTCATCTACGGAGTGGAATCTGGAGGAGCTGGAGATGAGAGGACCTTCCCGGCCAATCAGATCGGTGGACATGCTGAGACACATCGAGATCAATAGTACAACTTGGGAGGAAACAGATACTTGAGACTAATGGACACTGGGAATCGAGGCCGATGGGGCGCAGAGGGTTGAAAATTCATATTGATACGGACATCACAGGCCGGGAGGCTCCGAGGGGGGGGCGGGAGGAGGTCACGGGTTGCTTTGACAGCCAACCTCCTCTTAATGGAAGACTATTGACTGAATCGGCAAGAAGCTACCGTCGCTAGCATGTTAGCAGGAGGCTCAGAGTCTGTGCACGACTCGACGGAAAACGGGCGCGAATGCACACGTATCAGTTTCTCCCGTCACGAGGGATTCCGGCTCGGATCAATGTCGACTTATTAGTCGCTCGGTGACCCCCCACCCCCCACCCCAAGTGTCGAGACATGAAAATGACAATTCACTGTTAGCCTGCATGACCTGCATGACCTGCAGCCTCCGGCGCAGTTCAAATCATCATGCTTTCAAAAGAACGCGCAGATTTGAGTATAAAGAAAACGACCCGGGTGCAGCTCAGGCGAGAAACGACGCCGAGATTGCGTTGTGGAAGCGAAGGCCGGTGCGTTTCCTGTCGATTGACCCTCCTCTTCCAGGCAATTGACGACAGGACAGCGAGCGAGCGAGCTCCGCCCCTCCCAGCGCAAAAAAGTCATCACGCTCACTCTTAACATTTTGCTTCCTTCTGATTTGGCGCCATGCGCTCCGGGCTCGACCCCCCCCCACCCCACCGCACCCTGCCCCCCGCCCCGCCCGAGGCCAAGCAGCTGTGCATCGCTCAGATCATCCAGCATCACAAGAACAACAGTCGTGGGAATCTGTCAGCACACGTATGACTGAGCAAACAGGAAGTTTGGCTGAGCTTCACGGATTCAAAAAAGGTTGACGACTGCCAAAACCGGATCCGGCCAGGTAGATCGCACCTGTGGATTCGAACACGCGGCCTCAAAAAGGTGGGTTTCTGCAGCACCGCTTGATGCCGGAGCGCCGACCCGGTTCACCGGTTCTTTGGCCCTCGCTGGAATCCCGATCGAAAAGCAAACTAATAGCGGTCCAGCTATTTTCTGCTGGAGCCGACCATCTGTAACGAATCCGGCTCGGAGTGATGTGCGCCTTCAGATGGAACAAACTCGGGCTAATTACTGCACGATGGGCTGAACGGCGCCCGGAGCGGGAAACCGTCAGAGAACCGCATGACCCTCGATGTGTCGGAACGCCAAGCCGAACATAAGGAAGAACAACAAAACAGGTGGCAGTTCAACCGCGGCCGGCACAAAATCATCCGCCGTCTCCCGGTGTCAACGCGGTCGTTGACGCGAATCGACGGCGTGGATGATCGATGTGCGGATTCGTGCGTTAAAGCGGGAAACACTCGCTAGTGTTGACCCGTAAACGCGTTGGGACAAATATCTGATCAATACGACTCTCATATTGCTACATTATGAACAAAGCTACAGACAGGCGCTAATTAGCTTAGCTTACTGGAGAGTTAGCAACCAGCTACAACCAGGCTAACATTATCCTCAGTCTAAGATGTTTTATTTAGTGCTAGCTTAACACAAGTTATCTTATTGTAGCAGCTGCAGAATTTTAAAATATTCCCGTATTTTTGTAAAATGCACTTTTATTTTTTTGGCTACTGGGGGAACTTCTAGAAATCATCTCCCCAAAAAAAACAGCAGATGGAAGGAGTCAAACCCATGCTAAGCTAGGCTAGGCTAATTACTTCCCGGTAGCGGTAGCTCCGTGCTAAACTGGATTTCCGGAGCAGTGAATGCCACATTTCCACAGGAAGCTAAACGGACCCACGAGCAGGGCAGACACCGGATCTCCACAGATGGATCGTATCGATCGGAGCCAGCCGGGGCCCCCCTTCTGGCTGCAGACGATACCCGAGACCGGTTCTACCGGACCGGAGCGCGGTGCACCTTGGACTCAGCCACTGATTCTTCTTCTAAATGTTACATTTATTCCTATACTTGATTACGCAGTGAATAAAACTCCCCAGGAAGGCTTTACTTCCGGTTTTGTGTTCAACTCGTCTTCCTTTCGGGACGTTTGTCCCAGAGCCGTGGAGACCAGGCAGTAAATAAATGAGTGCATAAGAGCCGAGTGGGTTCAGAATCAGAACCGCATCTCAAACTCAGCTGTGTTTAAACTCACTCGTACTGAAAGCTTTTGAAACACATCCCAGGACCCAACCCCCCCCCCCCCCAAAAAAAAGAAAACGCTTTGAGATTTGGAGGGAAGTGGCTGAACAGATTGTTATGTCACCATTAGGGAGCTGTAATAAAGTCATATTTCTTTTGCATTTTGCATGACTGGGGGGGGGGGGGGGGGGGATTCCACTCCACTCTCGCCTGTCTGCTCCTCTCACGTCAGCCGGCCTTAAGTGGAGCAGTTCTGGGCTGCAGGTTTCGCCTCGCTGCTGCCAGATAGCGTTGCACGATTACACTCGGCAGCAGCGGCAATTTTGTAGACGGCGTTGTAGCATGAGAATAAAATATCTTAGGCCTCATTTAACTCCCACACATTTGGAAAATTGGGAACCGGTTATTCATGATTGGGGAGGAGAGGATCTACAGCGGCAACGTCCTCAGCCCGTTGGATGAATTATGACACCAATGAGGAGCAACTCGCTTCCTCCCCCCCGCTGCAGGATTCGGGAGCGTTTCGCTTTGCATGGGTCAGCATTTTTTAAGCAAAACTGGAAATGATTCTGACACTGATAAACAGCGACAATCATGTGCGAAATATTCATTGGGCTTCCACTCAGCTGTAAAACGCCAAAGCCGTCCTGACAGATATATTCGTATTTGCCAAGAAGCTGATGCAAACTGAAGCAGCGGTTTTTCTCCAGCGTGTGCGTGCGGCTGTGAAACGAAAGCGCACGATGTCACGTTAATGCGGTTCCTATTTTCAATGCGGCGCCCCACAGTTTCTCGCGGTCGCTCATAAATGTTTAATGCGTGTGATGAATTAATAAAAATAAACTTCATTGTCGGCTATTAAATTATGAGAAAGCGGTCATGGGTGTCTCGAGGCTGAAGGCTGATGAAGACGTGGATGGAAAAAATGATACACGTGATCATATAAAGTACAGCTGCCTTGTAAAAATCACTGCAAAATGGGAGAACTTGTCTAAAGATGATGAAGTAAAATAAACCCAGACAGACAGGAGTGCAAATATTACTGACAATTAAATTGTTTTCGACAAATGTAATTCTTGCTATTTGTGAAGGAGCCAATTTACAGAAACACACAAAGAACCGCTGGTCAGTGCTAAGCCCCGCCCCTTAAATCAGAAACACAAACTTACAATTTTTACAATATTATTCAAACGCCCCAAACACCAAAAACTTTACGGGAACATTCAGCCAAACGACTCCTTAAAGGATTAGATTACCGGGTTTTCCTGCGTGGGCGTAGCCACCTCTCGCTTCCTCGCTGGGCTAGCTCTGGGTTTGATTTGAGCCAAAAGAACCGCACGACTCCCAGGGCATTAGCAACGTCGGCAGTATACCCAGAAAAAGAAAATTCGGCTCACGCTAGTTTGAAGTGACAGGTTGCTTAAACTACAGTACATTGGGCGAGAAACAAGCGTCTCCTGCTAACTACAAACACATTACGTAAGGAGCAATGCGGCACTCGCGGCCTTTCATCTGTAGCGGTCTGGTTTCCCAACACTATAGTGTTACATCTCCCGGGAACGGACATGCTAATGCCTTTAAAGCGCGGGGAGATTCTCATGATGATGATCTGTGAGTACAAACTCACAGATCATCATCTGTTCTTTGTTCAACAAGATTATTTTATTTTATGCGCAAAGCTGAAAGTAGAAATGGTTGGAAACGTTGCAGTGTACATGCCAGGCCAGCAGTTGGCAGCGTAGTTTTTTTTAAAAATATATATATATATATATATATATATATATATATATATATATATAATTCTGGCATTGTTTACAAAACAATTTCTGCTGTTTTCATGGTGTTTTTAGATTTCAAGGACAAGAATAATGTCGAGGCTTCAAGCATTTAAACGTTTGCAGGCTTTGCATCCTCTCTGCAACAAACAAAATGGTTTTCCATGCAAGTGAAATTCGCGCTTGGTGTCGTCTTGTGCACCGCTACGCCCGCTTCCGTCCCACTGCACCACTTCTTATTTCGGATCTCGGCGCCACCCTCTCCATAAGCGTTTCACGCAAATCCACCCGTCGGACTTTGAGACATCCTGTTTACGGGGCAGGCTGGTTTAAAACAGAGGCTGGCTCCGAATGGCCAGAATAATTTGGGGGTAATTGCGCCATAGGTGACTGAAACAATGATGATTAGAGCCTGCTCACCTGTCAGCTGAAATTATAGGAGAAGAAGCGCATGCCAAAAGGTCCTATATATATATATATATATATATCATGGAACAGTATCTAATACTAATACTTAGAATTATCTTTAGCAAGGTTTTTTTTGCACCGTTCAAGCAGCTGTATTTATCAAACCGAGGAGGCGATGATCTATAGAAATAAGACAAAAGTCTAGTTTCACATTTTGGCTGCAGGGTAAAACCGTTTCAGGGACAAGCAATACGCAGCAGGAGCAAACGCGAGGCTTGAAAGGCTACTGCTCAGCCCACATGATATAGATTACCTTAAGAGAGAATCTGGGCGCCCATTAGCGCCGCCGTTTGATCTACACGGCACAAATTGGTCCAAGGTGAAGAAAGTGTCGCGTAATTATGATTGATGATGACAAGAAGAGGAAATGAAATTGTGCCTTTACATTTTCAGTGAGGAAGTTGCTCCCAGAGTAGAAAAACAAGTGCAGGTAGGAACTTTAAGGAACTGTAAACGAGACGTGAAGATTCGGACGGCGGTTCTCCTTTCGCTCCCTGCACCTTTTCCCTCCCTGTTGCCAGGGGGATGACCGAACGCATTTCCCACGTAGGCGCCGCACTTTGCTGCCTCCCGAGCTCAGAGCACGATCGTGTTCCACTTTAAGGATGATAATTTTTTACATTTTTAATGACCGGCTGATGTGGAAATCCTCCTCCCCACGCCGCCAGTTCCACATCCCAGGAAGAACGGCCTCTTCCAAACCACACCAGAAGGATTTCTCTGCAATGTTTTATATCGCATAAACTAAACATAAACCTTATACTCTTATATTATTGCTGCTCGTTCCTCTCATCATTCGCGCGCTGGAGGAGATTCCTCAATTTCACGACAGATTAGCCCGACGTCGGGATTATCTCTTGTTATTCTAAATCAGATAGTAAAAGATTATGACTTAACGGGATGTGTGAAATCAGACGGAAGATACCGAGGGGCTTTTTATCAAAGAAATGGCTGTAGTTCAAAAGGTAGTCCAAGCTAGTCCGATTACGAGTCTTTGAGGTGGGTTTAATTTCACAGCTAAGGGAAATTACACAACCCTGGATCTCGGGAGCTGCGGACAACGTTTTAAAGTACCTTCATGTAAATTCAGTACGACCCACTTTCCAAAGGCGAGCCAGCCCCACCCCACATGGGGCAGAGAGATTTGAGCTGAGGTTAATAGTTAATAGCATAAAATGCTAGTTTTTCAAGGTAATTAGCTTGTGCTCAACGCTGTCATATCCGTAACTGGTGCCTTTTTGAGAGAGGGCAAGAAAGAAAACTCCCCAGGGTCACTGCCCACCACAGCCCGGATTATGGTACCAAAGGAATCCTGGGAAGCGTGTATTGATTTGGCCTGACACTCGCTGCCGCATTTAGCTTAGCCGCCGCTGACTCGCAAAGGCATTAAAGCGGCGATCTGCCATATTCTTCGGTATCTTTAAAAGGCGCTGAGAAATTACCTCTTGCCATAGAAGAGTCATCATCACGTAATTAGCTCGCTGCACCTCGTAGAACATCTTTGACCGCTAATACGCGCTCAAAGTTCACGTGCGGAGGATTGCGTAGTTAGTTTGCTAGCATGGGCATGCTGTGAGGAAACGCCGGTCTTTGTGCACTACATGTTTTACTATCTGCTTTAACGTTACTGAGAACAAGATGTACTGGTACTTTTTCTTAAGATTATCATATTAAAACAGGAAGTGTTTTCCTTGTTGGTTAATGTCGTTTCAGCCACACAGGGTCACAACAGTTCCAGTAGGCGCTAGCATTAGCCTGTAGCGCCACCTTCTTCAAATCAGTGTTGAGCTAACCTTCCAGCTATCCCTCCATAGCCACATCCTGCTGAGGATTCTGGCCGCGGCCGGTTTTGAACCCTGCACTCTTTTAACATCGCAGATGTAAATTAAATTTCACTCGGTGTCAGAAGCAAATTTGACTCCTTACATTCCAAGTAGCACGTTTCCACCCGACTGTGAACATCTCATCAACCAGTGCTGTTCTGGGCAACTACTGCGGGCAAAGTGCAACTCTTGGCAAACATACGCCTGGAAGCATCCGATGCTCCCGCCATCTTGTTTTATTTATGTCATGGAAGTTGTGCACCCTTTAGTCTGGCGCTCCCTTCCAGCGATTACTCTCATCCTTTCCTTTCCTTGTCATGCAGATCTGATGTGTCTGTTTTATTGCAATATTTTCCATGTAATTTAACCCCCCCCCCGACTAACAACTTGTAACATCGTTCTGCGTCCTCGCTCTCTGCGTCTCCTGCCGGCTACTAGATGCATTCTCGCGCTAGCGCTGGGATGAAATGGGCAAAGACAGCTCCACCGTCGCCGCGGGTATTATTCTAAGATCAGGCTGGAATCAGAAGTTTTGTCGGTTTCAGTTAACCAGGGTGCTGCTAAATAGATTAAGCCGCGCTTGGCTGCACCCAGCCAGGGCTCTGAGACGTATCGCTGCATGACAGCTAAAGTAGCTCGGTGCATCATGAGCATGTACGCCCAGCCTAAAGAGCCCTCGGGCCTCCTCTTCCTCATGACTGGCTTTTAAGTGTTTTATCCACAGGACACAGCGATAATGTGCATTAAGATCAAAAACACTTATTTCAATTGTGCTTTATGTTTTATTCTGACCTTAAACCAGCAGCGTCTAGACTCCACGTTGCATAGAATCTCTACGGAGGACCCTCTTCTTTACCAATGCTAGGATGCTAATCTTAGCCCTCACTATAATTTTGTTACCAAGATAAAACGCCTCGTAAAAGACCTCGTAATTACGTCTAAAACTTAAAATAAGAAGCCACCGTCCGTCAAGCCTTCAGTTTCAGACTGGTCGACAGTTTTTTGGGTTTTTTTAAACTTTGAAAAGAAGGCATGGTTTTCATTACAACTTCAACCGGAGAGTATACAACCCTCCTCCACCAAGGCGGCTCAGCTTCCCCTTGCTGTCACGGCACCACCAAGAAATAGTCCCTTGGAGTTTGACCCCCATAGGGCGACCCCCGGACGGTGTAAACCTGCCCGTAGGATTAGAATCAGACCAAAACCTTGAGCTTCATGAGGTCCATGTGACGTTCCCGAATCCCTCTGCAAGAATTTCACAACATTGGGAATAAATCCGGAATTTTTCAGCAAGGCGCCACCCTCGTGACAAATTTGTCATGTCGTTGGATTTCTGACCAAATTCCTAAAACATTCCCTTCAGCTTGAGCAAATCTCCGTTCATTGATGACAGGCAATCGTTGCCTTTGCGCCGCCGTCTTCCCAGCATCCACCTGGAGGTAGGCGTTTGTCTGACGCTCCCTAAAGCCGTAACGAAAAGACAGTGACGAGATGGAACGCATCTGACCGAACCCTAACAAATCCAAAAAGACACCCAATCTTTAAGACTTAAGGTTATGTGCTGCCCCCCACCCCCCCCACCCCAATGTCAACGGCCAAAGAGTTAGACTTGACTGAACGAGCGGGGGGGGGGGGGGGCTGTCTACATGCAGGTCTCCCCTCCGATCCCTTGACCAAGCGCATTACAGGAATGATTAAATATCAATGAACACAATCAAACTCAGGAGGAACGCATCAACAAACACGGGTCTGCGGGTTCAACTGAAGCCGGTGGGGCCGGCGACCCCCAACAGACAAAGAGACCCCGCCCGGCCAGAGTTCAAAAACACTAGCAACCAACCAAGACTCCAACGGAAAGTGTTCTAATCTGTATTTTTCTATTATTCTGTTGCTATGAGGGATCCCCGAACTGTTAAAGGGGAATCACCTCGACCCGGTCGGACCCGCTACGGTCGGAGGGGCTTAGTGAACCACTCACGCTTGACCGGTCACATCACTTTGCTTCACGAGTTCCCCCCCCCCCCCCCCCTGAGTTTGTTCAGGGTCTGTAACAAAGAAAGCAGCTTATTAGCACCCACCAGAGGAGTCGTCTGCACACGCACCACTCGGCAATTGCAGTTTGCTTAACAGGCAGACTGAATTGGACTCGACATTGAACCATTATCTTCTGCGATTGTGGGAGTTTTTGGCGAGGACCAGCGAACCCGACCCGGAAGGGCCATCGGGTGGAATATAGTCGGACGCAGAGGTGCGTTCGTAAACGGTCACAGCTACAAACCGATCTCGAGTCGGGACGTAAAGCACATTCGCGCCGGTTTTTGTGAATGGAGAGCAGCTTCCCTGATCTGAAATGAGGCGTGGCTTACTCGCCACCAGCGTGACGCTAACGCAGCGTGGCACTTCAGAGCAGCTCTATGCTACTTTCTCAGCCTCGTCAAGTAATTGGTGACCCCGACTGACACGGGTGGCTCGGGGAACTGGTCCCCAGGAAAAGCAAATAGGGAAAATCAGACATGGGACTTTCATATGCAATCACCCCCCCCAAAACAAAAAAAACACATGTGACAGTGGCGCCCTCACGCATGGCGAGGCGGAGGCCCTGTTTGACACTGTTGGGTTTGCATTGGACCCGTCGTTCTGCGGGATGTCAAGCGGAAACATTCCTGATCGAGGTTCATTTGTGGTGGCTTTTTCTTTTTACAGAGCCAACTCTCTGTAGCTGCAGCTCAAATAATAATAATAGTAATAAGTTGCATGGCATCTTAGGAAATGGCTGGATCAGAAACACTTTCAGATGCTTAGCGTTCTGCTGGAAGTCCTCGTCAGAAGATTCTGCGTTCCCGGGACGACCCTGATCCGAGAAGCCCGGTGTTTTTGGGTTGTTGTTTTTTTACCTGTCATGGGTCAAGTAGTTCACGAACAGACTTTTTTCTGTCATCCTGTAATGCTATTCCTCAACCTTAATGTGGGGATAATTAGCTTTTCCCATGCTTCCTTCATGACCTTACATATAAATTCTTAAGAGCTGCTTTGGGACTCTGTTGGACTCTAGAGCTTGGCAGTGCTCTCGCAAGCTTCACTCCATCTTGCACTTTTTTTTCATTGTGGCGAGTCGTTTTATTCGCTTTAGTACGGATGATTTGTGTCGCTGCGGTTGTGCTCTCCATCTGATCTCCTTTATTTTTTCTTGGTCTGCTCTCTGTTCCTATTATTTTGATTGGCTCAATCTCCGTGGATTGTTATCCTGCAGGTCACGTGGCTCGACGGCTTCAGCGATGTCACAGAAACTTTTCGCAAGTCGAACAAAGCTTCCGACAGAAGGAGAAATTTAAGGCATAGATTTGTTTGTGTTTGTTTACAATCAATGGAATTAGATTTTTCCTCTTTTGTTGATGCTTCTGAAGTAACAAATACATTAGAAAATAAAGAAATTATCATATTTTAATATTATAAAACACGATTTAACATAAAACTCCAGACAAACATGCACAGAATTATATCTGCTGCTCTTCAGATTATGGAAGAATTGCTCGACGGAAGTTAATGACGGCTGCCCCCTCGTGGCCATCTGCCGTCATTACGTGATAATGTGTTTTTGATGGTGGGATCTTAAAGAAGCATTCCCATCACCCTCACTGTAAAATCAATTTAGTTTCTTAAGGATCAACAGAAGAACTACTCATGAAGAATAACTTTATACGCATAGACAAAGAAACTCCATGTCAGCCAATGGCAGAGCATCAGTCGTCATTCACACCTGAGTTTGCTCACCTTAGCAGGGAACTCTGGGAGATGATGTAAAAACAGAACAATGACTTAGTGCAGACCAAAGGCCAAGAAATCCTGGCGACCTCTGCGCTGACCTTTCCCCTACAGCTCTGAGGTTCCGTTTCTAAAATTACAGCGACATCTAGTGGTTCAATGTGGAATTCCATTTTAAAAATGCATCAAAAATCGGGAACGTTGGGATAATTTGGCAAATAATTCCATGTTCGCTGGTGATTAGATGCAGTTACAGTATGAAGTAAAGGCTTTAGCAGAACTTACACTCAAAGGCTTCGTCTTTGGGCGGAGGAGAGCTGGACAGAGGCCGACTGGTCAAGCTGAGCTGCACGTTAGCGCGGGATAAAAGGGACCGCAGTCCTACCTGTTCCCCGGGTGGGCGGGCTCTATGTGAGGTCCCGGTGGTTCCGGTACGTCCAGGTTCTCCACGTCGGGTTCTTCTGGCTCTTGTTCCTGTTCAGCCGTCTGGACAGAACTCGGCTTTGACTTGGAGACGCTCTTTAAGGGCTTCTTCGGAACCGGACTCCCCTCCCCCCGCCTCTTATTACAGCAGAGGTTGGACCTCCCGGACCCGAGACCCGGATTCTACCGGACATGGTTCTGCTCCCGTTCCATCACTCACCCAGACTTCTTGGTCTTACAGGTCACAACTAGTCAAATTAATTCCAGAAATTTGACGCTAACGGCGTTAGCTCTAAAAAAATAATAATAATAAAAAATAAATTTAAAAAAACGGCGTTAGCTCAGTCTCTTAAATGTTTTTGACTCGCTAATTAGCGGTCATTCGTGTTTAATGGGGGGAAACACAGATTCGGGTTAGCTTAGTTTAATCATGTAGCCAAAGAAAACAAAAGTGACTCTCCCCCTTAAATGTAAAATAAATTAAAAGTAAGATATCTGGAAGGACTTTTACTCACCTGCCCGTCTGGGAGACACTCAATAAGGTTGTGAGGGAAGTTAGCCGTCGGTCTGATCCGGACGAAGACTCCGACTTCACCTGTGTGAGCCTCCATAGCTCGTTAGCAGCTCCTTAGCAGCTGGCTAGCAGCTCGTATAGGGCTCCGTATAGGGCTCGTTAGCGCTTCGTTAGCGCGACGACGCATAAAAGTCGCGTTTGACTTGCAGCTTTCTTCATTCTGTACTAAAATATAAAATACTGCTTGAAAATGTGAGAGAAACGTTCGTTTCAGCTGACTTGACCGGCTCGGTTGCTTCCGCGCTGGTTTCCGCTCGCCGGAAACCAAGGGCAAGTTTCCTGGCAGGGGGGCAAAATGGCCCTGGTATCGAATCCCACTACGGGAATGAGGTGGAGCAGGGGCAACAGGGCGGACCCGGGGCACGCCTGGGCGCAATGGAGCGAACTCCATTCGCCCAGGCAAGGCCCTAGGCCTATCTTTAGGCACCCCCCCTGCCATCGTCACACTTTTCCTACAAACTGACCCCGGCCCTCCATCAGAGAAGGAAAAAGTGATGTGGCCCTCACAGGAAAAAGTTTGGGGACCCCTGGTGTAGAGAGAGAGAGAGGTCTCGCTTCACTCTTCTCTCTCCTCCACCGTTCCGATCGCCCTCATCTTCATCCTCCTCCTCCTCCTCACCGTCCTGGTACAACCGGACCGAGTTGAGGAGCCACGTCCGCCACCGTGGCCCCCCGGAGGTCCAACTCTTCATACTCTTCATCGACTGGACCACCGTGCGCGTGGAGCACGCGCTTCGTGCTGGCCCACCTGGGCCCACCGCGAGCCAGGCGACGATCACCGTATCGATCAGCGGCGGGTCGAACATCCTTTTGTTTGTGCTCAACGGCGTTCTGAATGATCGCTTTGTGAAACTCGACTCGACAACGGAAACAGGAAGCGAGTCGTCGGCGCCGAGCCTCGAGATTCCAAACGCAGCAGATCAGCGTCGGTTCGTTTAAAGGCGATAAATAAAGTGAGACAGACATGAAAAAAAGACACGGGTCTGATTATTAATCACGTCAGAACAGATCAAAGTGCATCTCACAAACCGCCAAGCAGCTCGGCTTCGGTCAGAACCGGTTTCCAAGGCAACGGCTTCGCTCCCGTGAGCGACGGCAACAAACCTTTACGCGCATCCTGATAAACGACAGAGGCCTTCGGACGCAAACACGATGTTTGGATCAGAGTCGTTTCAACGGGAAGCATTCACGCCGTTCTACAAATCGGACGTCCGAGACCCGACCCGGGTTCTGGACGGAGCGTTCAGAACCCCAGCGGGTGGGCGGGCACCGCCCCGCCGTTCTCCACCAGCGCCGCAGAGATGGACTGCATGTTCTTAAAGAGCTGCTGGGTCTCGCTGGAGCGCAGCGCCTTCGCGTCCCGCGTGATCCTCTCGTGGGCCTGAGGGGGGGGGGACAGGATCAGAACCGTGGGGTAATTCACCGCGACGCCTCAGGGGCAGGGCGGTTCCGGTCTCACCTCCGCGCACCAGGTCTCGCACAGCGTCTTCTCGTGTTGGGCGGAGGCGCTGCCCTGACTCAGAGAGCGAGACGCCCTGCGAAGGGGCGGGAAGAGGGGCGGGGCTTAGGGACGAGAAGTGGGAATCGGGCCGAAGTGGAGGGGTAAAAGAGAGCGCCTACCGGGACAGGACCACCACCATGGCGTAGAGGTCGATGGCGCCGTCGGCGACTCGCTTCAAGACGAACTGTTGCTCTGCAACGGGGGAGGCGGAGCCGTCACTGGCCGGCCCCCGACGGCGAGCGAGAGATCACGCCACGCACACTCACCGGTGATCTTCTTGCCATGTTTGATCAGCTGCTCCTCGACGACCATCCCGAACAGCTCGATGGCCTTAACGGTCTGGGGGGGGGGGGAGGGGGCGGGGTCACACGGAAACCGTCAACGATCCGAAAACGTGCAACAGAGAACGGGGGGAAAAAAACGGCGACCTACCAGCTCGCCGCTCCGCGCCAGCTCGGGGTGGACGTCCCCCTGCAGGGACAGTCCGGTGCTCAAACCGGCCGTCCTGGGAAAGACAGAAGACGTGACCTTTAATGACCTCCGGGAAGTTCCGTTTCAGGCATTTCGAGGGTAATTTCCGACGCGCTTCATCTTTACTGTGTGAAATCTGTATTTGATAGATGTCAGACTGTTTTGTTCTACTTCCTGTCCAGACAGGAAGTAAAAAAAAAAAATGGCGTGATGCAAACCTTTTGGCTCTCTTGGCGAGCTCTCCGGCGAGCAAGCCGGCGTTGCCGATGGGGTTCTTCAGGGCTTTCTGCAAGCTCTTCAGCTGGTTCCCGGCGTTCTGGGGGGGGGGGGTGGGGGGGGCAGAGACGCACCGATCATTAACAACTTTTCACACGCGGGTCTTCCGGGTTCCTTCTGCACCGCCGCCGTCCTCGCCGGGTTCACACGTAAGGAGGAGCGATCGGAAACGCAGGCGTGCAGAAAGAGTCGATCGCCCGCTTTCACAGCTACACAGAGAAAGAGAGACAGAGACCTCTCACCTGGAAGCCATTCAGGGCAACAAAGAGCCTCAAGATGTCGTTGGTTCCCTCGAAGATGCGGAAAATTCTCAGGTCCCTCATCACCCGCTCCACGCCGGCGTCCTGCGGGAACGCGGGCGTCAGCAGAACGCCGGACGAGCCCCCCCCCACCCCGAACAAAGCATCTGTTGGTTTGATGGTGTCAAACAGGAAGTGGACTTGCCTTCATGAAACCCATGCCGCCCATGACCTGAATGCACTCGTCGGTCACGGTCCACGCCGCCTCCTGTGGCGTCGATGAGATTAGAAACCAAACGCCGAAGGATTTCTGACGGGAGACGGAACCGGGATCTTACGGAGGCAAAGATCTTGCTGATGGCGGCCTCCAGCTGGAAGTCGGTGGCGCCGCAGTCCATGTTGCCGCTGACCATGTAGGCCATCGACTGCAGGAAACGGAAGACGCGGTGAGGGGCGGGGGGGGGGGACGACCACGGCCGGTCGTGGGCGGGGTCGAGGGCTCACCTCGGTGACGTACTGCAGCAGCGCCATGCGCGCCATCTTCTCCTGGATCACGCCGTAGTTGTGGATCTTGCTGCCGAACTGGGTTCTGTTGGCCGCATGATCGACCTGAGGGGGGGCGGGGCATCGTCAGTCACGCCCCCAACGCTCCGGCGGCGCTCCGTGAGGGCGACTCACGGCTTTCTCGATGACGCCCTTCATCGTGCCGGAGAGTGCGGCCGCCATGCCGAAGCGGCCGTTGTTCAAGATGTTCATCGCCACCTTGAAGCCGCCTCCCACCTCCCCCAGCAGGCACTCCGCCGGCACGCGGACGTTATCGAAATACACCTCGGCCGTGTTGGACGCCTTGATGCCCATTTTCTTCTCTGGCCGCTTGAGTAAAATGGCGTGATTAGGGAGGGAGGGGGGGTCGATGACGTCGAGGCGGCGTTCGCTCACCTCGTCACGCCTCCGAAGCTCCTCTCCACGATGAAGGCGGAGATCTTGTCCCGCACCCCCCCGGTGTCGGGATCCTTCACGGGCGTCTTGGCGAACACCGTGAAGATCTCAGACAGGCCGCCGTTGCTGAGGAGGAAGCAGAGGAAACATGCAGTGCTGCCTCCTAGTGGTGAAAACCAGAAGCGACCCCCCCCTCACCTGATCCAGAGCTTGCTCCCATTGAGGGTGAAGTACTTCCCACAGGGGGACTGAACCGCTACGGATTTGATGGAGGCGGCGTCAGAACCGCTGGCCGGTTCAGTCAGGCAGAAGGCGGCGATGTTTTCACCTGGGGGGGGGGGGGGGGGTCAAACAGACACACGAAGGTAGCCGGGGGGGGCTACAAACTTTATCGACACGGACAGCCGGGCTCTCTCTCACCCGAGGCGAGCTTGGGCAGGTACTTCTCCTTCTGGGCCGGCGTCCCAAACAGCAGGATCCCCTTGAACCCGATGGACTGGTGGGCGCCCAGCGTGATGCCGACGCCCAGGTCGTGCGAGCCGACGACCTCCACCAGCCTGGCGTACTGGCGAGACAGACGGGCGTCTACGTCAGCCGCCGACTCGCCCCCCCCCCCAGATATCGGCCGTTTATCGCGTCGCGTCCACAAACATGGCCGACCGACCGACCTGCGTGTTGGAGAGGCCGAGGCCGCCCAGGTCGGCCGGCACCTGCAGCCCGAAGGCCCCCATCTCCTTCAGGCCCTGCATGGTCCCATCTTCCACCTTCTCCAGCGTGTCGTTCCTGGCTGCGTCGTTCACCTCCTGCCCCCCCCCCCCCCCAGAATGGCGATTGTGAGAATGTGATCGTGCAGGTTTTTGCGACCGGGAACACGAACGGGTCTGAATTCACCTCAAAGAATTTCTGCACGGGCCCCACGAGCTCCCGGAGGAACTGCTCCTGCTCTTCGCTCAAGGCTAGGACACGGAGACGATGACGCAACGGCACGTTTAACGTTTAACGCTTTAACCACGTCCTGAGGATCGTTCGGACAAAACAGAACGCAAAGGCTTGGATTTACCTGAAGGGTAAGGAAACACCTGGGACGTCTGGACCCGCCCCTTGAACACGTTGACAGCGAAGGATTTGGATTCCTGGAAGGTCGAGGGAAACACACAAAACAGAAACGACGACGCGTTATTATCGCCTCAGGAAAGAATCACGACTGCAGGTCCTTTACATCTGGTCACGTGACCGGTGACCTTTCCCCTACTTCCGGTTGTGTCCTGCAGCTCCTGCTTTAGACACAAATAAAGGTCAAACAATACACTCACAGATATTAGAACGACATTACGCGACAAAACGTATCCGACAACAACACGGGTATGTGTGTTTGAATGGAAGCTAACAGGCTAGCAGGCTAACAGTACCTCTGCAGCTTCGCTGGCGTAGAGACGAGCGGTTTCCACAGCAACCAAAGCCCCGACACGACGTGGACCTCTAGCGCAGAACAAGATCAAACAAGATCAAACGATCATTGATTCGTTCGATCAGACGTGGGTTAGCACAGGTTAGCATTAGCTACCTACCCGGAGAGCGTAGGACGAACCCTGAGAATGGTGCCGCACAACGCGGACCGGCTCACGGTCCGAAGCAGCATTGTTTTCTTTCCGGGAAAAAAAAATAAGATTGAAAAATAATTAACTAAAAACAGATCAAAACAAGTCAGACAAACGTAATAAATTAAGTTTAGCTAGCAGCAGACCGGGCAAGCTAGGAGCGACGTTAGGAAAAGGGTTTTAATTACTTACCAAAAACAAATATTAAATATTTAAACTTGTATCGATAATCAATATTTAATACGCACACGAACCAGTTTTATTATCACACGTCCGACGCGTCAGTGCCGCTGCTGCTACCCCGAATGACGTGCTAGCAAATATTTTGTACCCTTAAGTTGGAGCATGAATGCCGCCCACGCCGCGGTGCTACATGGGATACGTAGTGTTTACTGATGATCCGTGAAGACGCGTTTCCAGAGAAGGGTGGGGGAGACAACAGAAGGAAACACACAGCGTGTGTTCGACGCCGAACTATACAAGAACAAATAGAACGAAATTATAAACAGAAAAAAAACAAGTATGAATATTTAAAACAAGAGTTTAGTTTAAACGAGTACAAACACTTTTACTCACAAGGCTTGGTAGCAGCGTCACTTATTTGATTTTTGGAGGTGAAAATAAATACCACCAAAGTCTTGTCCTGGCAGCTTATATTTTTAGATATATATATTTACCAACACAGATACATTAAGCATATTAAGAATGGGATATAACGTAGGCATCCAACAATAAGAGGCTGAACAGAATGTAAGTATCAAATTTATTCTCAAATACACAAAGGTGGCAATATGAACTCAAACAAATGTGACACTGTGCATGTCATTCTTTTTTTTTTTTTTTTTTTAAACGGTGAATCTTCATTTAGCACCTTAATAATTCGGTTATACATGATTTATATAGTCACTCATACAAAAAAAAAGAAAGAAATAGATGAATAATGTAAGTCAGTAACATAAAAAATAAGCGAAGGGGAGGGGGGGGGGGGGGATCACAGTTACTTAAAGATACACACTGAATGTACTCAACAAGTATCGCTCTCAGCAAGTCGTCTTTTTCCACCTATTAGTACCTTGAAGCTTCTACAGTCCCGCCTCTCAATAAAGGGTTACGTGACAAACTCGGCCGGGACAGACGGCGATTATTAAAAACAGGTTCACCCGACGCTTCTGGACCTTCCGGTACTTCCTTTCACATCAGCGCTCGCTGTTCTGTTCTCTTCCGTTCCGTTGCATTTACACAGGAGTAGTAGATACGTACACAAGAGTTTAATTTATGTACCTGGAGTATGAAAATATTTTCGCTGTGAAATATTAAGGCACAGGATCGTTTACACACGCGATCCTTTTCAAGTACCGAGGCCGCTCTGTGGGACGTTCACAATATCGTACCGAGAGTTTCCTCACAACTCGGACACAGGAAGTAAAAACAGGTCTTCCTGAAATACGGGAAAAGGTCGACCTTTTAACAAGACTTTGTTTTTTTCTCGCGGAAATATTAAACCCTGTTCTTACCAAAAACTTGCAACACGTGCCGTCAATCCGTCAACAAGCGACTTCCAGATCCTCGTCAAAAGCAAGTGGGACCGTACGCTACTTCACATGGAGGCTGGCTCCGCCCCCCGCCCCCCCCCCCCCCCCGGGTGCACGCCGACTACATGACGTCCACGAAGAACTCGCTGGGGTTCCCCATGGCCAGGTGGAACGATTGGCGTGACGCAGTCAGCTCGGGTGGCACGGAGCCCAGGTCGCGTGTGGGCGGGGCCCCGGGAGGCCCCCCCGGAGTGGAGGAGGGGAGCACGGCTAGAGCCGGGTGCATCGCGGCGGCGGGCATCTGCTGACCGTGCGGAAGAGCGTGAGCGGTCGCCAGGGCCGGGTGCGGGTGCTGGGGCACCATCATCACCATCATGGGGTTGTAAGGCAGGATGCCCGGCGGGTAGGGGGACATGTGGGGGGGGGGCTGGGGTAGGCGGTGGTGATGGTGCGAGCGCTGCGAGGAGGCGTGGCTGTGCTCGCTGGGGGTGGCCGAACCGTGGCCGCGCCTCAGGCTGCTGCGGGTGGAGTATTCAGATTCGCTGCCGCTGCCGGAGCGCGAGTCGGCCCCGCCCCCTTCTCCGCCCCCCCCACCGGAGGGGGATTTCTCCCCTCCCGCCACAGTGCTGCCGGGGCCCTTAGCGCCGCGACGCCGCTCGCCCTCGCTCCTCGTCGAGCCGCTGCTCCGGCTCCCTGGAGGCAGAGAGGAAAACGCTTCGTCTAACCTTCACGCAGAAAACACCAGGGCGGGATCACAGTGAGGGGGGGGGGGGGGGGCGTGGTTATCTCACCTTCGCTGTGCTGGCTGCCCGTGCTGCCGGGGGCGTAGCTATAGCTGCTGAGCTCGTGGTACGGCGGCGGCTGGCTGGAGAAGGCGTGCGCGGGGTACGGCTGGTAAGGGAAGGTGTGCATCATGGGCCACGGGGAGGCCCCCGGGAGCGGCAGGGGGGCCAGGGTGTCCTGGTCGGACGCCCCGCTGGAGCCGTCGTTGTCGTTCAGAGAAAGGTTGGCCATGTCTGAGGGCGGAAAACAAAAGATCAGGAGCCGCACCAGAGCGTCGACGTGATCCCAACTCCGAACGACGTTCCTGCCAGAACTAAAACGAGGACACGTTTCCAGGGGGGGGACGGGGGGGGGGGACGACTCACAGTTCTCGCAGTCGCTCAAATCCCCGAAGACGTAGTAGCACTGCTCGGAGAACGTGATCTTGTTGACCGTGTGCCGGATGAAGCCGGCCTTCAGCAGGTTGCTGGCGTACTTCCGGGCCTCCCGGCGGTCCTGGAAACCCTCGATGTGGTGGAAGAGCCACTCCACGACGTCCGAGCCTGAACGCAAAGACGAGTAAAAGACGAGTAAATATCGCTAACTGGAGGGAACCCGCAGTCCGGTCGGAACCGAGCAGAGTTCTGTTGCCTGGCGACGCCTAAAGCTGCAGCTCTTTACGATTCCATGACGCAACGCGAGACGAATGCAGGATCGCACAAGGAGGACAGACACACACTTTAAAGTGATTCAGCTGCAGGTGATTCCAACCCAACAGATGTTTCCAGTCAAAGTGGGCTCTGGAGTCTGTAACTTCAGGAATGTTTCTCTGTTTTTCCCCGTTCCCGGGGTCACGCGGTTTTAATTCTAATCGTTCCCGCCCCGTTCGGTTCGGTCCCCGCAGCGCAGCAAGTTCACCAAGGAAAGCGTTGGGGATGGTGATCTTAAGCCACATCCGGTCCCGGACCTCCAGGCCTGACTCCGGGGAGGCCATCGCCTTGGCAACAGACGCCATGTCGGAGTGAAGGGATAAGTTGAAGTCATCGAAACCTGGAGACAAAAAATAAAAATAAAAAAAATGTTCAGACGACTGGGAGTTAAAACGCGAGTCCGAGAAGGAAACTAGCGGCTCTCACGTTCGGTCTCGGTGACGGAGGAGGAGGAGGTGATGGTGCTGAGGGAGGAGCTGCCCGGGAAGGCGGGGTAAGCGCTGGTCATCGCCACAGAGTGGCTAACCCACGCCGCCGGGTCAATGGGCCGGATCGGTTCGTCTGCACGAAGAGAGGAGAAGAGGGAAGCTGCTAGCGAGTCCAGCGTCGGCGCGGGCGAACGGCGCCGCTAGCCGCGGCGTACTCACTGCGAGGCAGCGTGAAGTAGCCCTGGGGGGAGGGGTCCCAGCACTTAGCCACGGTGAGGATGATGGGCCTGGAAAGCGGCACGCAGTCGTATCGTTAGACTCGACGCCGAGCGAAGAGAACACTTCCGAGACGAGGAAGACGACTCACCCCGGCTTGTGCACGATCTCCCTCAGAACCCGGACCGCGTCGTCGTTACTCATGTTCTCGAAGTTGATGTCGTTCACCTACGAATCAACATTAGCATGAAATGGCGATTTAAAATTTAAAAACTCTCCTTTCAGTTCACGACGACGAGATTCTTCCTCACCTGTAGCAGCATGTCGCCGGGTTCAATGCGTCCGTCCGCAGCGACCGCCCCCCCCTTCATGATGGAGCCGATGTAGATGCCTCCGTCCCCCCTCTCGTTGCTCTGGCCCACAATGCTGATGCCCAAAAAATTGTACTTCTCTGCGTTGTCGAAAAAACAAAGAAAAAAAAACAAACAGCCGGAACAGTGTCGATATATTTAAGACGCGCCGGTTTAATAAATGGAGAAAAAGCGTCGGGGCTTTTTTTACGAACCCATGTTCAGAGTGACGGTGATGATGTTCAAGGACATTGTGGAGTCGGTCACGCTGCTGAAGGAGGAGGCCTGGTCGCGAAAGAACATTCAACGAACATACAAACAGGGAAAAACCTCCTCAACGGGCGGCTCACAGGTAGTTACCCTCTCCAACCGCGGGGGGCGCTGTTTCCTTCGCCTGCGGTGGCGTTTGAGGAGCCTGGAGGCCGTGCTCTGCTCCGTTGCGCTGCTGAACCTGCATATTTTGAGGGTCACGTAAAGGTGAAAGGTCATAGACATTTTCAAAATCTAAATATTAATAAAGGAAACAGACATTTACTAAAAAAAAAATGTGACATTTCCTTCAATTAGCATGAAAAAAAAAAAGGATTAGAGTCAGAAGATGAAAGGAAAGGATTCAGAGTTGGGCTGATTGTGTAACAGGAAGCTAAAGCCTCCTCTCATTGGTCGGTCTCCCACCTGCTCATGGTGTCATCGTCCTCAGAGTCACAGAAGCTGGTGGTTTCCAGCTCGCTGCTCATCACGGTGCTGGAGCTCTCGTAACCTGCCAGGTGGCGCTCCAGTCGGCTCTGGCCGTTCATGCGAGGACCTGGAACGCCACAGAAGGGGCCGATGATCTTTCAAGTTGCGCTCGAACCCTCGGGCTCCGTCTTTTTATCCTTTGATCATAATTAAAAGCAGGAACGTCTCCTCCTCCTCCTCCTCACCGTGTTGATCCGGGCCCTCACGGAGCCGAGGTCTCTCTCTCCGGAAGGAAACGACAGACTCCGTCTCAGTCTGGTCGTCTAAGGTCTCCACGCTGCCGGTAGCGTTGGGGCTGCAGAAGGAGAAATGAGCGTGAGCTAACAGTCCGGATTACAGGACGTCCTCCTGCAGCAAACAGAGACCCGGGTCCAAACGGAGAGAAGCTGCACCCGGAGCGGAGTTTTACTCCAGGACGAGGTCTCCGTTCGACCCCTTAAATCAAAGCTGCGCGGTTAAGAGCCGTTTAAATGATATGATCTGGGTCTGGACTCTTGAGGCTCTTATCTGTCACAGACACCTCCAGAATAAAGATCAAAGGCCATTCTGGTTTCATGCTTTAAAACCAAAAACAAACAAACAAAAAAAAAGCTGCCATAACAACCAGTTAAATAGATAGAGCTCAAAGAGTTCTCACGCAAGTCTGGGATTCGCTTTGTCTCATTATTTCGGGTTTGGGCTGAATCACCGCCGTTTCACTAGCTGCATTCTCTGCGCGCTAGCTGGCTAGCAGCTAACCCGCTAACTGAAAAAAACGCCTCTGCTGATAATGGGCTCAAAAATAAATACTAAAAGTATTACATCTGCAAAACAAATGTATCATTTGACCTTAATGAGATCATAATAATAATAATTGATTCGCTGGAAGGAGGCTGGAAAATGGATTCCTGCAGAACAAAGCCGAATTAAAAGGGCGGCTCGGGTTCAACGGAGCTTCTGTGTTCCTGCTATTCTTGTTGTAACTTGATGCTGGGAGCGAAACATTCAGAGAAACAAACGTGCAGCCGTTTCGGCGACGCTCCCCGATAAAACCCACGCGTTCGTTTCCCTTACTGGAAAGAGGGCGGTCTGGAGTCGCCGATGCCTCCCGTCCTCTCTGTGGGCGGGGGTGGGAGCGGCGGAGGAGGGGGCGAGGGCTGGCTCGTTGTTTCTACAGGGGGGGCCGCCGCCGCCGCCGCCACCGGAGGTTCAGCCGCCGGCGCGTCCGAAGACACCAACTGAACGTAAAGAAGAAGAAAAAAAAAAGACAAGGAAACGGAGTGAGAGAAAATAGGAAGCGATTGTGAGGGGGGGGGGGAGAAAAACCGGGTAAGATGTCAATTGCTTTGACACACAAAACGCTGCGGCCTTTTCAGACGGTTGTCTCAAGGGCAAACGGAAATGTTATCCTACACTTAACCTGTCTCTTTTCATTACCCCCCCCCCCCACACACACACACACACACACACACACACACACACACACCAGGGGCGAGAATGAACGCCACACAGCATCCAGTTACCCGATCACTGAACGCAGAAAGGGAACGACGCGCCGCCTGCGTTGGGCGCAAAGTTTCAGAGTTCAGATCGAGTCCAGATTTAAATTCACGTGAAACACCTCCACCGAACGGAATCCACCGAACGGAATCCACCGAACGGAATCCGCCGAACGGAATCCACCGAACGGAATCCACCGAACGGAATCCACCGAACGGAATCCACCGAACGGAATCCACCGAACGGAATCCGCCGAACGGAATCCACCGAACGGAATCCACCGAACGGAATCCGCCAAGCCGCGACTGGCGAGGAAACACTCGTCTTCTGGGACGCCCTGGCGAGGAAACACTCGTCTTCTGGGACGCCCTGGCGAGGAAACACTCGTCTTCTGGGACGCCCTGGCGGGGAAACACTCGTCTTCTGGGACGCCTCCGTCCATCTTGTGAGATGTTTGATGTCACTGGAGATAATGGTTTAGAGATGAAGGCAGGGGGGGGGGGGGGGGTCGGACAGGAAGTCTGACCCGAGATGGGGCCCCCGACGATGGATGGAAATGATTTGAAGCTTCACACGTTCACGGGTCCAGAGCTGCCGCTCAATAGACCAGATCATTAGGGGGGAGGAAACATAATAACATCGCGTCCCACCAGAGGTCGCTCAGCGGGACGCGATGGACAGAACGTGTCCAGAGAAATCCAGACAGATGCAACAACCGTCGGCGTTTCTTACCCACGACACCACTCTGCCGTTGAAACACGGCAACTTGGCGCCGTCCTCAGAAATCTCCTCCTTCACCACCCTGGAAGAAAGAGTCAAACGTGAGGGTCAGGAGTTAAGAACCAATGTCCATCCGACGGGTGCGACGAGACGGAGTCCAGCCAGAGACAACGGCGCGGGACGCAGGGCATAGAGCCGTTTACAAGTCGGACATTTTGGATGTAAAATACTGGGCTGAGACGCAGAGGAGGAAGAAGCAACGAGCTGAGGCGGAATCTGAGGCGGAATCTGAGGCGGAATCCGAGGCGGAATCCGAGGCGGAATCTGAGGCGGAATCTGAGGCGGAATCTGAGGCGGAATCTGAGGCGGAATCTGAGGCGGCCTGTCGATTTGAACGCAGCCCGGAGATTTACTTTTTCTCTCGGTTCCCTCGAGATCCTTAAAAACCTACAAACCAACACAGCGGCTCCTTTCAACAATTCATTCGGTATTCAGTTCCCAACCTTAGCCGCCCCCCCCCCCCATATGATAGCACACATTTGTCTCCCCATGTACCCCCCCCCCGCCCGACACGCAGAAAATGGCCCCTGTCCAGCCACTGGCTGTGGATCTCCCCCCACTGCCACACACACACACACACACACACACAGGTCTGGACAGCTGGCCTCGTACCAGGGCAAATGAAAACACACACTATTACATGGGGGGGGGGGGGGGTTACGTCCCTGCTTTGATTGGACAGCTGACTCGGTGGGGGGGGGGGGGGGGCTGAATCAGTTGAAGATATTCACATCGCCTTCTCCTCTTTGAACGAGTTTCTTTGCTCGCCTGAACGAGTTTTCCATGGAGATGTTTACATTGTGAACTCCATTCAGTATTTTATACCCGGACAAGTTTTAATACGCGTGCCCAGTGCAAGTCCTACATCGCCCGTCCCTCAAATTAAGACGCAATTCCCGTTAGACTCGGCGTCTACGGTTACCGATGGCTGCCGCCGCATCGGCATTCAGACCGTCTGCATCCAAAGTCACGGCGTCCCGTTTCCTCTTCCTCTTCCTCGAGTCGATACCGCGGGTCCGACGGCGCCGTCCCAAGAGGAAGAGGAAGAGAGGAAACCGGCCCAGACTTAACACTATAATGCGTTTAACAGAAAACCTCAAGGATCTCGCCGGGTCAATAAACCGCGAGCTCACATTCCTCTGCAGGAGAACACACAGCAGCCACACAGGACAAAAAAAAAGAGATTAATCGATTAATCTCTGGGGGAGGGGGGGCTCCAGAGAAGGGGAGACAAAACCCTGGCTTCTGTCTCACAAGATGATGGAGGGAGGGAGGGAGGGGTGAGGATTAGGGAGGGAAAGGAAAAGCAGCAGGCTCAGGGAATGCCTCGCATTGTAACGGTGATGCTTTCCCTGCCAGTATTTATAGAACCACTTGGATATTCATCCCATCATTTTTGCTATTTCCCGATTAGGGAGGTGCCGGTTGAACGGCGTCCCGGGCCGGGGCTTTACGCACGGCTCTTACGCATCTCCTCTTGAACAGATAGCGGATTATAGGATTGTAGAAATGCTGCAAAAACACGTTAAATAGTATTCTTTGTAGTCCTGCCGACTCATCTCCGGCGTTAATGCAGGATGGAATGATTGTCACGAACCCAAACCTGATTACGAGATTGGGATTAGAACTTTTTTTTTTTTTTTTTACTTTAATCTCACCAGTAACCTTTTTGTTGTTGTCATTTTTACTAATTTGACATAAATAATCCTTCCGACATTTTTCGGCATGTAATTTTCCAAACTCTTCTTTGCTTACGGGGGGAAGAAAGAAGAAGAAGAAGAAGAAGAAGAGGAAGAAGAAATCACTGCAGCTCACCCGAAGTCCTGGTCCATAGACTTGAAGAAGAATTTGTAGTTTGGTTTGTTCAAGACTTGTTTAAAATCCAGCAAAGTGATATTTTCGGCCGCGATCGGTATCTTCACCAAATACGGCGTCTCCTCTTCGTCGATGTGATAAATTATTTTGGTTTCCGCCATGTCTACGCGAAGGAATAACACTATAAAGAGGCGAGGTAGCGTTAACTCCGCAGGGTAGCTAGCGGCTTAGCTAGCGGCGGGGCTAGCTAGGTGGCTAACGATGCGGCGGAGGTGAAACGATGATGGCCACTGAGGTTTTCAGCGCGAGCTTGGGGGTCGCGGCGCGTCCGTAACCCGCCTAGGAAGCTCTATCTCCGGCGTGCGAGAAGTAAAAAAAACTCGCATTCCCTCTGCGGAGGGGCGAAAACCGACGACGCGCTACATTCACACGGATTCACACCGACAACTTCTCCCCCAACAAAAACATACAGGGGAGGGGGGGGGGGGGGCTTAAAAGTTTTCACTGCTTTTTTTTTTCTTTTTTTTTGTGAACCAACGCAGCGTGTGACGTCAACACGTACTCCGTATTTTTTGTACGTGCCCTCCCTCGCCCATCATCCACAATAATAATAATTAAAATAAGTTATTGCATTCACTGAAGAAAAAAAGTTTCGGTTTTCCTGAATTTCTGAATTAATGAGATAATGTATGATAAATATTTTTTTAAATGTTATTAGAGGTATGTTTTTCTGTTTTTATAGGTCATTTTTTTCGGGTTTTAGAGCAAATCTTTTCTTCTCTGTTTTTAATATTTTATAATATTTTTCGGTTTTTTCTTTAATTTATCTCATAAATTCAGGAAAACCGAATTTATTTTTCTTCAGTGAATGCAATAAGCTTCCGTATATTAATCAATCAAATATGCTTTTTTTAAATCATTATTTTTTATATTTTTATTTGATGACTAACGTGGGGGGGGGGAATAAATGATTAAGTTCTGTTTTTTTATTGTCTGACTGTTCCATTTTCATATAACATTCTTATGATTATTTAACCCTTCATCTGTTTTATAAATGCACAGAGACATAGTTCAAAGAATTTGAGAGGTTAAACCATAATAAGAAATGTATTTAAGCTCTACTTTAAACTCTGCTTAAGTCACATAAGGACTAAAGAAAGTAAACATTATTACCCGTCTTTACAAGCGGCCCTCTAATCAAATAATACATTATATCTATATTCTGAAAGAATATTGTGTTTTCAACAAATTACTACAAACAAGTGCTGAACGCAAAATTATCTATTGTAATGTAATCATGCGTCATAACTAAAGAAAGAAAGAAGCAGAAGCACACACGGAATTGAAGTCACTAATAAACTGGCCCTCCAGCCATCTTGTAACAAACCACTAGAGGGAGCTCTTCATCAGTCTGCCATCAGTGAAGGACAAACAAATGCTGGAAGTGGAATTTAACCTCAACCACAGTGAACAAAAAAATATCAGGATACAAATATTAGCTTTCATATTCTCTAAACTCCCATGCGTCACACTTTTAGCCAATCTACCGTCTCCATGCTGCAGAAAGGTCACTTCCTGTTTCCTTTTAAAGTTGCTTTTTGAAGACATTCGGCCCAAACACCACCCCGAACAGGCAGATAATCGCAAACAACACCCAGAAGACGACAGCCAGCATCTGCACACAGAACAGCGTCTTCTTGTTCTGCTGTATGACCCCCCCCTCCCCCATCAGGCCCGGCGCCGTCCCCGTGCTGTACAGCGCGTCCGGGTGCATCTGCTGCACCCGCAGGCTGACGGTGGGCATGATGATGAAGCGGGAGTCCCTGGCGTTGCCGTCCGGGGACAGCGCCATCCTCTGGGTGACGGTGGCTAGGCCGGTCACCATGGTCACAGGGAGGCAGAAGGCCACGGGGGACAGCTTGGGCGGGGCGTGGGAGTTGCAGGGTAAGGCGAAGTTGTCGCCGGCAGCTTCCAGAGGGGTGAGGTGGCGGCAGAGGGGGCAGGGGATGGCCGGGGTGCTGCGGGGGTCGGCGGGCTGACCGGGGCAGAGTTGGATCTTCTGGAGGCACTCGGAGCAAAAAACATGGCGGCACTCCAGCATCCGGGGCGATTTGTCGTAGTGGTTGTACTCCTGGTAGCAGATGGGACAATCCACATCCAGCAGCTCCCCAGGGGTGGAACTGCGGCCCTGGGTTGCAGCGGCTTGGCCCCCCCGCCGGGGAGGCGGGACGGCGTCCTCCATCGTGGCCGCCGGGAGAATGAACGGATGACAAGGTGCGACTAGTGGATGAATCTGCAAAGAGAAAATCGGTTCAAGTCGTCGTCGGCGAGGGAAGTGAGATCTGCTCTCACGCTGCTTCTCTTTAGTTTAATAAATGAATTCCACAGACTATGAGTCACAGCCTTTATCCATTTACCCCCCCCCCCCCCCCCCCCCCCCACACACACCTAGCAGCAGTCTTCCAGAGTCCGTACAATGAGTGCCGGCCTGCAGACTCATGACCCATGAAGCACGTGTTTCTCCCTTTAACGCGCCCGCAGCTGCACGCCGCGGCGTTGAGATGTCATTTTGTCATCAACTCATGTTTGAAAATCTGGTGCAGACACTTCTTTTTTTTTTATTGCTCACATGAGACAACTACCTGGCAACCCAGGTCCACTTTGGGGGGGGGGGGGGGTCTGTGGGCCGCGCTGCATGGCAACCCGCAGCCTGGAAACGTGTTTTTTTTACAAATAAACTATTTGTTAAAATGGAATTATAGCAAAATAATATTGGCTAAATCACCAAAATCCCAACAAACAACGAGGAAAAAGAGTTGTGGCCCGCTTCGTATGAACGAATGCAACCAGGAAGTAGAACCGGAGCACAAAGGAAGCCAGATAGGAGAGGAACTCACCCACCGATGCCCCCCTCCCACTTAGATGCCGGCCCGGGTCTCCCTCGCCTCTCCCAGAGATCCGTCAAAGTCCTTATCTTGATGCGTGTCTGCGCTTTGGGCTGGCTGGAAGCTTCCTCCTCGTCGTCGTCGTCGTCCCCCCCCCCCCCCCCCGATGGGACATCTCTGAGGTTTGCTCAGCAGTAATTGAACCCTTGGTGAATGAAGGTGACGCGCGAGGCTCAAAATGACAGAGCCGCTCAGGTTATTATGGTTCCGCTCTGTCGTCACGGAGACACGTTTATAAAGGATGGAGGTGTGACTAGCGGTTACATGTTTCTGCCCCTGAATGAAGGGGAAGAGGGCCGTTGAATCCTAAAGGTCAGCCGAAGCTAAAGCGACGCGGGTTCGTTAAAGCAACTATCATCAGTGCGGTTTTGTTTTTTCCGGATATGGAGGAGGAGCTCCGGACCGGTTTGCCCGATGCGTTCCAACTGCTGTTCATTAAAACCGCCCCACATCCCACTTCCTGACCTGTCCCACTGGCGAAAGGTCAAACGAGCTCTGCGGCGACTTTTTAAGGGTTTTTTTTAATCCCAGTTTTTAGCCACGAAGACGATGCAGCGAGGAAGAAAGTGACTTTGAAGTGGACGGGACAAACAGAAAGTGGCTTAAGGATGAGCGCGGTTGTTCATATAAACCTTCCGGGGGAGGGGAGGGGGGGGGGGGGACACACACACAACATCCAGGAATGCCCTCGCCCCTTTTTACGTGCACGTCATTGTGGTGCATCGTTTGTATTTTGGACCTGATGACTCATAGCTTTTGTTGATTTGGCTCAAATCGGAGTTTCCTCCTCCCACACACTTCCTGAAGCTGTGAGGTATAAGTCTGGGCCGGCTCGCTCCGGCTTTCATTCATCGCTGGGGGGGGGGTCTAAAGGAGGGAATGTTCTCAGAGCTGGAGTGTGGAATTTGTTACCGGGCCTACAACGCAGGCCGGCGGTGCCCCCGGGAGCTGCGGTGCAAACACAGCTTCTGTGAAAGCTGCCTCTTGACCCTTTCACGACCCCGAGGGCCGGGTGACTCGGGCCTCGGGGTCGACGGGGCCATCGTCTGCCCTTTATGCCGGCACGCCACAGCCATCCCCGGAGAGGGGGGGGTGAGGGCCGAGCTGCCGGTGGATGAGAGCGTCCTGGAGCGGCTGCTGCTCGACGGACCTCCGGACGAGGAGGAGGAAGGAGGAGAAGGCGGCTTGGATGAGGATGAGGCGCCGCTGCCAGGGAGTCCAGGCGAGGAGGAGGAGTCCCTCGCCGGCTCCGGGGGCCGGAGGCTCCGGAGGACAGGGAGGAAAGTCTGGAAGATGATCAGTGGGCGGAGCCCAGGACAAAGGGGAGGAGAAAGTGAGTAGCTTCAAATTTAAGGGCTGGATAATCCAAAATAAACTACTTAATTCTTTATCTTTAAGTGATGCAGTATGAATGAATGAATGAACAAATGATCCAGAATGAATGAATGATCCAGAATGAATGAATGAATGAATGAATGAATGAACAAATGATCCAGAATGAATGAATGAATGAATGAATGAATGGTTCATTTGGTTGATTGATGCATTTAAATCAATACGTTTCCAGAATAGAAACAAATCAATCTAACCGAAAAGGGAATTTCATCCGTTTTCATCCGAGTCTTACGCGTTTTAGTGTTCTTGGGGGCCCCCTGGTGGCCGCGGGGGGGCCACCAGGGGGCCCTTTGAATCAAGCAGCCCAAACCGGACTAAGCGTGATTGTAACCACGAGGTCTGAAGGATGGCTCTGACGTGTCCTGTTTTCCTCTTCCAGACGGCATCACCGGTGCCGACGTGAGGAATCTCGCCATGATGTCCTGCTACATGATTTAAAGCGGCCACCAAAGCACCGGAGACTTGGATGAGAAATTTCTGTTTAATGGCTCCGCGACAGAAAATGATGATGATGATGTAAAACCTTATTGGCAAGAAAAACAGACAATCTCAACCCCCGATTCGAGTCAGTGATCATTATAGCTGACTGGTCATTATTTATTTTAATGATTGTATTTATCAATGTCGTTTTTATATATATATATATATATATTTAATGAAGAATAAATATTGCTTGTAAAGCCTTCTGTGACTGCTTCCTTAATATTGTGTGGCGTTTCAGGTCCAATTAAAGGCAGACTTTACAAAATAAAAGTCCAGAGGGCAAAAGAAAGAGCAGGAGAGGAAATACTTAAGTAGACGATATAAAGAGATCGCATGAGCCGAGAGGAAGAGGAATCCTCCCCCTTCCCGTGCGGCTTCCTTTGCAGCCAGGTGAACTTGATTTATTTGCAATCAGACACAGCCACCCGTTCATTTGGGAAGTGCGACTCGGTGATCCGAGGACATTCCACCGGTACGTTTGATGGGCTTTCCTGACACCGGTCCAAACCTGGGAGGAAGATTACCACAATGTTTGAGAACCGCTGTCTCCCCTCGAGGTAAGCGTTTTGCAGTTTTCTTGACTCACGGCATTAGAGATGCTTGTGGAACATCAGAGTGTTTCTTATTTCCCTCCCTGCAGACTCCTGTTTGTGTTTGCAGCTGTCGGGTCGTTCGTCACGTGGACAGATGCCGGAAGAGGTGAGCACAAAACCGGCCGGAATCTATGCTGGGACGCTTAATCTGCCGACTCAGATTAAGCGTCCTGAAGTTTGATGTAAATTTTTCTGCAAGCCATTTTAGACACTTCGCTGCTATTTTGCTAAAATGAGGACACAAATTTAGATTAATTTAAGACATAAATAGACGAGCATTTTCCTTCCTGTGTTTTTTTTTTTTTTTTGCTTCACACTAGAAAGAAGTTTCTAGTTCTAATGTCTCTCTTCCGTCCCACGTTTAGCCACGACCCAAGTGGATCACACCCCCCTGAGCCGACCGCGCGGTCCGCACAGTCGGGATAGGCCCCCCTTTACCGCTCTGCCGTCGGCCCAAAGGAGAACTCCTGGCGAGACTCGACCGAGTGGGACTTACAGACGAGTTTGGTCAAACCCCCTGAGGGTCACCGAGGGTCGCTCTATTTACCGCCGAGTCGTCCCGGACCGACGGAATGAAGCCGGCGGCATTTTCGCCAGACGGCGAAGCTTTGAGCGATCCGGAGCGAACGACCTCCTCCTCTCCCGCGTTACCGGTTCCGCTCAAAGCAGGAAGTGGTCCCGTCCTTTTCTTCGGACCCCTCTTATTTTGGGGGTTCAGAAATCCCCCGGTGGAGGAAGCGCTTCGGACTCCAGAGAGCAGACGCCACGTGAAACTGTTTGGCAACCCTTTGCTTCCCCCTTCCTTTCCATCATATAGGAGCGCTTCGCTGCCGAGTCCAAGAGGGCGCTACGGCGGCGGCGAAGGCCCAAATGAGCTCCGGAGAACACCTGGCAGGACGCAATCCACCAAACATCTCGGCTTGGTAAGTCAGATGGCCCCCGTTATCAAACTGCACCCAAGCCCAGAGGAATTCCCATCATCCGCCGGCGATTCCTCCCAGGTGTAGCGGCCACGGGGCGGCGCCGACGCGCCGAGACGCCAAAAGGTCAAGTCGTATCTGTTCAAGGACTCTCGGAACGCTTTCGGTGCGACCGGCGCCCTTTCCAAAACGCCACAGGGGCAGAAGTCATCCGGTTCCCAAATTTACAGAAGTTTCTCCCCGGATTTTCAACAGCTGGAGAAGTCACGGAGAGAAGAGGAAGCACAGAACCGGGTGGGATCCAGTCAGGCCAAGACCAAGAATGCTAATGCTAACGCCGTTGATGCTAACACGCCTCGACAAGCCACGAGGGGCGTCTATGGCTTCAGAGGGTTTCTAAACCCGATAAAGGAGTCAAATATTCTCTCCTCCAGGGGATCCACGGAAAAGATGAACTCCCCGTGGCACAAGTTCGAAATGGTGACCGTAGACCCGCCTCCGTCACCGAGGTTCCGCTTCGGGCAGAATGGAGCGTCTACTCCCGGAAACGTCAGATCTATGACTCCCCGAATTCCCCTCTCATCGGGATTCAAGGAAGCCCGGCCCCTGCCGTCTGAAAAGGACGCCGGCGTTGGAAGGAATCCGGACGACCG
>NC_090919.1:1600095-1643419 GCF_040956055.1 Brachionichthys hirsutus
TTTTTTATCAAAGAAGAAGCCATACAGCCGTGATGACGATAACGCTCGCGTGTCAGGATTGACAACAAGCCTTATCCGCGCACCGTCTAAACAAGCACCCTTAGATAAACCGCCGCTTTGCTGAAATCATTTCACTCGTGTTTGCCTGCGGGGGGGTTCTTTTGCGTGGCTCTGCTTTTAAGTCCAATTATATTTTGCCCACCTCAGCTCTTATAGCTATTAATTCCAACCTGATCCCCAATTAGCTCAAATCCAAACTGGACTCCAGACAACCCTGACAGTCAGAGCGGAGGGAGAAACTTCCCCAGGCAGGCAGACGCAAGAAGAAGTGAAAGCTAAGCAGATGCACATGGATTCAGACGCTATGGGATGGAGCTGGTTTTCCCTGCGGTGGCCTTTTCTTTCTCCTCATGCATCTTTTTTTTTTTGTCAACGCATACACTCAGTCTTCACCATGACCTTGATCTCCAAGGCTGCACAGAGCGATACGACGGACCCCCACCGTGCTGCAGGGGGGGGGGGGGAGAGTGTTGCACCTTTTAATCAAACAAGCAACCAATCCGTCCAGAACGCCAGAGCCGAAGGCGGCTTTCTTGAGGGGCTGTCCCCGAGTTTTCCTTTCTTGGGTTTTGGCACCGATGACCTCGCCACAATAAAGTCCTCCATTACTGGCAAAGAGAAACAGTCCAAAACGCTCCTCCCGCCGTGGACACAAGTCCTCTGACGTATCACCGTTAAACCCAACAACTTGTGTAAATGGGAACTGTACAGCCAAAAGAGACACAAAAATAGACTTGCTGCGTTTAGCCGTTGGAGCTAGCTGCTAAGACAGATTTGGAAAAAATAAACAAATAAAAGGACAGGCAGGCACTTAAAGGAGAGTAAAGAGCCGAGTGAAACTGTTCTTAATGTTTAGTACTTAATACAACAGGACAAAATGAGCTTTTATATAGAGCCTACGGCTAAAAGCAACATCCTGGCTGCTAACATGGCTAGAATTAGCATGGCTATTGATGAGGACTCCGTCCTCGACTGCATGTACCGTGTGTTCATTCAACATCCTGAGACGAAGGAGATCAAGTGGGACAAGTGTCTGGACCTGATTACACTAATGGGATTGCTTGGCTCGCTATCAGGGGTCTCACTGAAAGCGCTGTGGTCAGCAGAGATGGCGAATTTACATCCTGGCCCCGATGCTAATATCTTAATCCTGGCCTCTCTGGCTTTAGCAAGCTGGCTAGCCGCTAGCGTGTCCTGCGACACGTACATCTGTGGACGGTGTGTTTAATACTTGAGGTGTATGGTTCTGTTAAAAAGAGGACAGAAAGTCATAAAAGCAGCAAAAGTTATTTAGACGAACGTCAACAGCAGCTGTGCTAATATTTCTCACAGTAGACTGAAACGGCAGCTCGTTGCTAGTACCGTTAGCATTGTAGCACATTAGCAAAAAATAATAAAAAAAAAGCCACGTTCATGTCATATCGGATTTGTGACTTGTAATTTCATCTCAACGTAAGATTAAAGTTTTTTTTTATACACGAGTACCTCATTCTTCCGTCATTCTGTGATTTTTTTTTTTTTTATGGCTATAGTGTTTTAAACCCTCGCATGACCAAATCTTCAATATTAAAACTGTTTGCTTTCAAGTTGTAAACAATGGAATATCTCTTATTTATAACATTCGTCCATATGACATGAGCGAAGCTAGAACTCACAGCATCTCAACCCATTTTATCTACAGCTGCTGTGTTTTTTTAAAAACAATAATTACATTAAAGAAAGAGAAAACAAAAATGGCTGAAATCTTAAAGTGAGGCACTTTTCTGAGCGGAGACATAATTGTTTTTCTTTTCCAGAAATTAAAAAAGTCTGCCGCCATAAAACTCTCAATGATTAGACTTTCTCAGGAAAAAAATAAATAAAAAATAAATTTCTATCCATTTTCGTACCCTTCTCTGATTGGCTGTCGCTCGATGAATAAGAGCGGCGAATGGCTTTTTCAAGAGTGTCATTTGGCACACACATCCCCGAAGGTTTCTGCAACCAATGAGATGAAAGTGAATTAAAAAAAAAGTTTCTCATCGCTCTCTGTCAAACAGTTTGTTTGTGCGTTGCTGCGCTCTCGATGCGATTGGTTGCCACAAAACGAGCCGAAATCGCTTTGAAGCTTTTTTGATTGGAACCAAGATTGTTTTCCCCCCAAGGAGCGTTCGCTGACATCAGCACTCTGCAAGGAAAAGAGAGAGAGAGAGAGAAAACGTTCCGGTTAGATGTGGGATAAACAATGACCCAGATATATGAAGACAAAGTAAACATTATGACACGCATTCGGCAACGTCTCCGTCTTATCGGGCCAAAGACGCAGGATATCAGCGTGCTCTTATCGGTCTGGGAGCACGGCGACCACGGAGCAAACTACGGGAATAAACAATACAGCCAAACAAGCTGGAAAACGACTGGAAGACGGGAAGTGAGCGGCGGAGACGGAAGAGTGTCCAGAATCTGTGTCATCGGGAACACGCGTCGCCGCCACATTAGCACGGCTTCAGACCTAATGGAAGACGTCTGCGTTTGATCCGGACCCGGGGGCCGACTGCGAGAGGATTCCGGCGATTACAAAGACCACACACCATTCCGACGCCACGACGAGGGCCACAAATGGCCCGCGGGACTGCGAGTTTGAGATCCCTGGTCTAAAGCAGCCCGGATAAAGCACGGCGTCCGATAGGAGCATTCGTTATCCAATCGGAGGGGAACGCCTGCAGAGCGACATCAACTGTGACACCTGCAGATCAATCGGAAACAAAAAAAACGCACACGCCGACCCGACACCGTGCAAAGTCCGACGTGATACCGGACACCCTGACACCAGTTTGACCACACCCGCCCCAGCCTGGCGTGCTTTATATCGCACGCTGCGGGGGCAGCCCGGTGTGTTTACCCTCGTGAATCACCGGGATTGTGATTACAAGAGAAAGAAAGAGACAGAAAGAAAGAAAGAGAGAGAGAGAGAGAGGTACATTTATTTGGACACACCTGCAAAGGGAGTTTGTACATCATAAGTACAAAGGTTTGTTATTTGCCTTTCAAACGGGGTTATTTTCCGACTCGCGCTAAAAATATCAGACGCACAAAGCGAGCGAAGAGAACCGAGTTCCCCGTGTCCCCTCGCCCGAAGTTTCCACCGCTCTCTAATTGCACGGGGGGGGGGGGGGGGGGGGGTACCCTATATTTACACCCCTCTCTCCCTTCCCAGTTTGCCTCCTTCCTGGTGCAGCGAGCTATATTTAGTGCCCCCCCCCATCACAGCCGGTGCCCGCCAGCCGGCCAACCCACGGAGCCGAGCGGACCGGAGTGGAGCGGCTCTTTGATTCCGGCATCCGACTGGAAAAAGAAGAGGACAGGCTTTTAGAGACGCTCCGGTGCGCCGCGGCGGACGTGCACGGCGTGCACGGCGTGCACGGCGCCCGCCAAGCTGAGGGTGACGCTGTAATTATGTGGAGAGCGTTCACTTAATGACGACCTTTCCTCCAAACACAGACACGGGAATTATACGCCAACACGTGCTGAACGTCTCTCCGTGCGTTCCCTGGCAAATAACTGTTCTCTCGCTGCCTCGTTGTGTGTGTGTGTGTGTGTGTGCGTGCTGTCTCAATTGGAATGTAAAATTGAAAGCCACCCAGTTCTCTGTCATTTTCACCCAGTCGGTTGCGTTACCGGGACGACGGCGACAGCGTTGGAAATAGATCACAATAAAAGAAAGGAGCCAACAGGATGGGAATCGCTCTCTGATCATCTCTAAGCCCCCGCCCCCCCACCCCCTCCACCCGAGAGACAAAATGTGCCACACCTCAAAACCCATCAGTTAAGGGAAGGCGGGTGAAAAAACAAAAACGTTCTGGGAGATTTATCTTCAACCGCCGTGTCAGCAGGTTTCCCAGCTGCACAGAAGTCTTGAAACAGGAGGCCAAATTCCTTCCGACTCATGGGGGGGGGGGGGGTGCGGCTCTCGGATGCAGCGCTCCCACGTCTGACCTGCGAGTCTCCCGAGGAAGCAGCGACTCTCCAAACACGATACTTTAGCTTTAGCGCCTGAAACCCTCCAGTTGATCCCGTTAAATCATCTGGATTAGAGGTGTGACGCCGCGTCCCCCCGTGTGACGGTGCGTCCCCCCCGTGTGACGGCGCGTCCCCCGTGTGACGCCGCGTCCCCCCCGTGAGACGCCGCGTCCCCCCCGTGAGACGCCGCGTCCCCCCCGTGTGACGCCGCGTCCCCCCCTGTGACCACGACATGCGTGTCTGATCTCATCCTGCTCCGACAGTCGTCTTCCTGGCCAGTCTTGCGCGTGTTTAAAGCAAAACTCAAACCCAAAAGTCATCTGTGAATATCGATCGATCCCACTTTGTGGCCTGCAGCTGCTTCCTAAGATAAGGGGGGGGGGGGGGCATTGAAACATTAAATCTGTCCCGCCACGACAGTCAGCGCTTCGTCGTCCAACTCTTTCCACCTGTGGGTCCAAACATGAAACATAAACCCGCGGCAGAATTTAGACGTGACTTTCTACCTCCTCTAAATACGGATTTTTTTTTTATGTGGGGCGTTCTTATGTAACAAACTGGCCACTGTGATGAAATCTGACTTGGGACGTCCTGTTCTACGGCGGGGGCGGCGCTGAAGCCAGCAGGACCAAAGGGACGTTAGGGAAAGCTATCACACACACGCACGCACGCACGCACGCACGCACACGCAGACCGGGACCAGCTCTCCGACGTGGACGGACGACGGATGGACAAAATGAAATGCAAGACGCCGTTGCGCCATCTTCAAGAAAGCCAGATGAGCAACGGCGCTTCTGCCGGGACGTCGGTTTTGTGCAATATCAGCACAATTGACATCGAGACTCCCGGCCTGGAGGCGTTTAAAGTCCAAAAAGCTTCACGCCAAGCGAGAGCCAGACGATGAGTAAGCGTTTTCCAGCACGCGATCAGCTGGACCGATCACGTGATCGGTGGCTGGCCAATAGCGATGCTGCAGCATCCCCGTTCCTAATCCTTTAATTATCAGAGTCCAACAGTCGCGGATTTGGAAATCTCACCCTGTGTGTTTAGCTAATGCCAGAATGTGTAGCCGTACATGAGTGTGATGCATTGTGTGCGTGTGCGTGTGTGTGTGTGTGTGTGTGTGTACAGCAGACAGCCAATACGCACCGCAAATATTTATCTATGCGAACCTCCTGGAGGCGCCGCCAGCGCCGCTTCTCACCTCCTCCTCCCGACCACAGGAGCGTTTGTGAAAGCGGCTCCTTCTGCTCTCCGCAAGCGTTACGACGTGCAGCGTGTTTGCACCGGTTAATGCAGGTCGACCAACCCCCCCCCCCCCCCCCGCCCCCGTTGAGATGAGAAACTTTACATTGAGCATTTAAAACCAAGACTTCCCTGTGAGAAACGGCAGGAAACAAAACCTCATCTTGTTTTAACGGCGACGAAAAGAAAGGCCTACGAGACCAGCCATGATGGACGGCTTGGAGACAGTGGCTCTGAGGACAAGACAGGAGGCGGAGCTTAGAAGTGGCGGCGATGGAAGATGCTGAGGTTCCCCTTGGGAGAGACCAGGTCGGATTAGAAATGAGGCGGTCAGGAGGGCAGCATCGCAGTCGGCGGCCGGAGACGCGTGCAGACGGGAAGCGGCGCCGCGTCTCTCCCCTGGACAACCGGCCACGAATACACGCCGTTTCATTAACGGGCGGTGAAACCGGCAGGGACATCAACGGCGTGTCCGCGACTCCCCTCGAACCCGCCGCAGGGATCTTCTACTTGTTGTGTTCCACGGCTAATTGGTCCGCAGGAGGCTTCGGCGCATCTCGTTTAACTCTCCGCTAATTCGAGGCCTTCAGGCAGCGCGGGAACATCACGTTAGCGGCGGCGAGGCGGGGTTCGATCGCAGACCGCAGATGTTGTCCTGACGACAGAAACAGAACATCACATTAGACGCACGGCGAGCAGCGGCCCGGGCGGCTCGAGTCCACGCCGCAGGCGACAACGCAGAGCACAGGAAGCCGCGTCCCGCCACCGGAGGCCAGGTTGCGGGTGGCGGCGCCGAGGCGACAGCACTCTGAAGGCTAAACGGCCGTTCACAGACCGATAACGGCGGCGAGCAAACGCGGCCGCGCCTTTATTCGATCTGCACCGATGACTTACGTAAGGTCCAGCGAGGGACTATTTGTTCTTTCGCCTTCCACGTAGAAGGTTTCAATTATAGTGCCTGGAAGCGCCGGAGTTCTTATTCGTATCAGCTGGAGCGTGTGTGTGTGTGTGTGTGTGTGTGTGTGCGAGCGTGTGTGCGTGTGTGTGAGGGGGATAGTCCAGGATTAAGCTACGTGTCCCGATTGGAAAATGTTCAGAGTGTGAATTTTGTCCATTTGTCCTCCCGGTGGCGCCAGTCGGAGCTGCTCTCCCGGGGTGCTGAACTCTGAAGAGACAAACCCGGTTAGAGGAGCGGGGGCCCGGTAGAACCACGGCCCTGAACCCACAGATCATGGCGGCAGCACGGAGTGGAACGCCGTGGCGGCGCTGACATCAGGACAATCGCTGTGGCGGGATTTATATGGAAGACGGACACACCGGAAGAAAGGGACTTCCTGGAGGAGTGCGTGAAAGGAGGATCCTCCTCCTCCTCCTCCTCCTCCTCCTCCTATCAGCTGATCGGCGCCTCTTCATGTCACTCCGGACTCTTGGCCCATCACGATTTACCGGTTCGGTAACATTTCTGCGATGGTCACCGTATTTCAGTCTCTCCGTTTCGTCTTCATCAGCGACGTTGCAACAGACGTAACTCTCCGCGTTTCGGGAGGAGACACACGAAGGGCGCGGTGACGGAGGCGGTGGTCGCCAAGGCAACGCACGCATGACGTACAGGAACGGTTACACGGTTCCCCCTCCATCCATCCATCCATCCACCTGTAAACACCCGATACCTGGGATGCAAATCAAAAACGGCTTGATTTTGTTTCCAAGGCAACGTGAACTTAAGAAAATGGCGAGAAGCGCATCTTTCAAAGTGTTAACTCTTTTCCTGATAGACGTATCAAAATGCGTAATATTTTACGTTTAAAAGACCAGCATGTGTGCGTGTGTGTGTTGTTTTTTTGCCATTTCCATGGCAACAACTTGTTGTTGGACTCGTTCTTGTCTGTTGATCTGTCACTTCAGAGGTTTTGCTGCCGCTCTTCACCGCTTTGGTCTTCTTTTTAAAATGAGAGAAAAACACAACTTCTTCACATTTTGGGATTCCCCCCCCCCCCTTAAAAGAAACTCCTCCGCTTCATGTTTTCATTCACCGAATTCCTAAATCCTCACGGCCATTTCCACTCTGTAAATTCACCTCCACTCCCACCGTTTCTCTCTCTCACTCTCGCCGCGCCGGGCGGCAGTCTGTGAGGTCAGTGCGGAAAAAGCGCCTCAGCCCTCGAGCCTCCGACGCGCTTGAACGCACCCTGCACTTCAAGACTCCCTTGAAAACCCGAACTGAGACGAGTCCCTCAGCGGACCACCCAAACATCGCAGGCCTTAAACGTCCTTAAATGTTCCCCCCCGAAAATATTCAATGTGCGTCCAACAACCTGTCAGATCACCCGCGGCATGTGTGTGTGTGTGTGGGGGGGGGATATCAGACACACAAATAAGGCTTTTGTTTACTGGTGTTAATGGATGCAAAACATCTCCGCTGTCCTCGTGGAGCTGCTGCAGGCCGTTTGTTGATTTGTGTATGTAGAGACGATTACGGGTCCACACCAGGCATGATCATGATCACAAGCACACACACACACACACGCACACACACACACACACGCACACACACACGCACACGCAAACACGCACACATTCTGCACACAAGCGGTCCAATCCGGTCAGTGACGCATTAGCTTCGCCCAATTAGCCGACAATAAACAACAACAACAACAACAGAAAAGCCAAACAGAAATGTTTACAGACATTCCAAACATATTTTGCAGATTAAATGTTTTTCAGAGTAAAAGGGAATTAGAGCGCCACCAGTTATTTTGAGCCCCCCCCCTTTATAAAGTTAAGGAAAGCTCAGTTAATAAAAAAAAAAAAAATCTCTCACATGCTTTTCCGGGAGCAGATTGCGGCAGATTGAAATTAAATTAGCATTTTTGTCCTGCACATGCAACCGGCTGCATAGATGGCTGCTTCCCGGCGTTCCCGGCGTTCCCGCTGAAGGTCATGACGCTTCTCCATTATGTGGGAAACGCCAGCAGACACATAAAGCTCCAGACAGCTTAGTGGGAAAACACACACTGGAGTCTCTGCTCTCACACCGGCAGCGTCGTTCACACACACACACACACACACACACACACACAAGTTGAGTCTTTTTGTGCAACAAGTATGAATGAAAGTATGCATTCCCTGCAACAAACGGTTCCTTCCTATACAAGCCGGAGCCTGTCAGGAAAATGTTCCGGCAATTACAGCAGATAAGAAGTCTTAAAAAAAAAAAAAGAGAGAGAGAGAGAGAAATCTAAAGAATCTATTTTAAGTGGCTCCGCGATCGTTTAAAGGAAAGAGATAAATGCAATGTGAAAAGGAGGAGGACGAGGGGCGTGAAGAACAAGAGGGGTGGGGGGGACGCGAACAAAGAGAAGGAATTTCAAAAATCCATCAGTCTGGATGTTGGGTGAGGACAAAGATTGTGAAGGGTGAATAACAAGTAGCCGAGAAGACAACAAAGCTACGAGTAAAAAGAAGAAAGCGGCGAAAGAAAAGAACCAAGTGAGCGTGAAAATTCAAACCGTTTTCTGGGGAGTCCACGAGGTCTCGGGGTTTGGTCCTGCTGAGGCTCGCCAGCCCACCGTGGCAAAAACGCTTCAACAAAAGGGTCATTTATCGGAGGCGGTTAAGGGGGGGGGCGGGGACACTGTACAGAGGCATTTGAGATCTGTGTGAGTGAAACACTGGCCTCATCTCAACATTCACAGCCAGCGTGTAACATTCCCCTCCACGCTGAGCTCAGCAGCCGGAGTCCACGCGGTCCCACCGAGCAAACCCACTGGTGTCCATGTTGAAAAACAAACAAACCCCGCAGCATCGCCTGCTTCCACCAAACCTGGTCCCCTCCCGGTGTTCCCCAAGAAAAAAAACCCCGACCGTGGAGTCGAGGATCAACCCCGTGGCAAACAACAGGGCTCGTCGCGTCGCGTTCCGTCCCGATGCAGGAAGTGGAAATGAGCCCACGGAGCGTTTCTTACTTGGATCGCCGCTTTAAACTGCAGGCATCACCTTCTGAATGGCCCAATTTAGAGCAGACGGCAGCTCAAAGAGTGGGTTTTTTTCAACGAGGCGACGTCTCACAGTGACCCAGTTGAGGCATTAAGTTGTAGCCCCCCCCCCCCTCCCCAGCCAGAAACTTGTCTTACAAAAGCAAGAACAATGCATCATGTGACCATGGCTACCTCCCGACAGTTTCAAGCACACAAATAATCCTAAAAAGGTTTGGAGCTATTTTTTTCCCCTCCAGCAGGAGACGCAAACCCGGCCGGCGATCAATACCAATCTATTCCGTATTGATGTCCATTGGTATTCCAAGAGTTTGTCTGAGTCGCCAGACGATCTATCGGCCGACATAAGTGTGTAACGTAAAAAACGAACGTGTGCATGGATCGCATCAAGTCCCAGAAAAGGAAATCTACTTCCAAACGGACAGAGCAGTCGATGCACATCTCACATTCTGTTTTTTACAGAGGATTACACACGTCAAATGGTGGGCGTGTCTTTGTAATCTGGCGTCGTGGTGAGGTGTGTTCGCAATGAGTAACGGCCACTCGTACCTTTTCCCTCCTTGGTTCCGTTCTGATGATTCCGCAGCTCCTCTGATTTGTAGAAGTCGATGCTGGCATAAGTGTTGAGGTTGGAGCTGCTGCCGCCGCCGCCGCCAACCGGTGCGTTCACTCCCCCAACCCCGGGACCGCCACCCAGTGCAGAGAAGAGGCGAGAAGGAGGCTGTACGCCCGCGGGTCCATCCAGGTCCAAATGGGGGCTCTCTTTGTTTGCCAAGTCCAAGTCAATGTAGTTAAGGCCTTGTTCTACGGTCGATGTCGGTGCGTTTGCAGGCGGGGGCTGCTGCCCAGGGAGGGGGAACAGAGCCGGGTCACCCACGGCACCGTTACCCCTGAGAACGCTTTCGAAGCCCAGTCGGCGGGCCGCAGCTTGGCTGTGTTCCGGAAAGAGGGAGGCAGTGGAAGAAGAGGAAGCGGCAGGACTAGCAGTAGAGGTGGGGAGGGAAGGTGAGGCAAGGAAGGTCTCCGAGCAGTGACGTCTGCGCCCTTGGGGGTCGGCCCGGATTACTTTAGCCCCGTGGTCTGGGTTGGGTCCCGTTTTGGTTAGCGGGAAGTCCAGCCCCCGTGCTAACACTTGAAGCGATGGATCAGTCCTGTTTGGGGAGAGGGCTTTGGGAGAGACGCTGGACGATGACCTTGGGACGGTGCTGCTACTCAAGCTGAAGGCCATCTCTGTGTAGTCTCCACAGGATATTGGGGACTCAGACTCGGTCACCGACGGGACACTTTCCCTGCTTTTTCTAACTTGGACGTCAGCCGCTTGGGCTTCCTCTTCATGAACGGCAGTCGTACCATCGCTGCAGGCTTTGGGCGCATGCACAAGCGTTGGCGGTGTGGGAGGGGTGTTAAAATTGGGAAAAACTAATGACGTAAGGGAGAGGGGTGAGGGGGACGGAGAAGGGCCCAAGTCCATATTGACATACTCCGAGGCAGCTGGGGGAGTGATAGGGGCAGAAGGGCTCCTGGACAGAGGGATACAATTTCCTAAGATAGAAGTTGGCCTGTGTTGAGGCTGCTTGCTGCTTGAGGCATGAGGCAATAATACGCCATGTCTCAGACCCCGGCCAGTCCCTCCTCCAAGCATAGTCTGGCTGCTCCTCTCCCCCTTAAACTCAATGCTTACATACTCTCCAGGGCTCTTAGGTTCTGGGGGAAAGGGGTTCTCACGTACCCTAGGAAGGGTGTTCGCCTTCGATACATCAACAAACAGGCTCACCGGTCTGTTTCTAGCATGGCTACCCTGTTTGGACAGTCCACCGGAGGTCCTTCTCTGCTGGATCTTATAGCCATCTTTGGACTGAACTCCACCAGCCATGGGGCTAACTGGCTGAGTAGTTCGGTCCTCGCTGTCTCCGAGGCTCTCGCTGCTGGCTGAGCTCGAAGAGTACGAAGAGGAGGATAAAGACTGATGTCGTCTGGTCGTTGAGTTGCCAATTGTTTGTAGCTCCTGCCGCCCTCCCATAGTTCTACCGCCACCCATTCCCCTACTACTCCCATTGGGCCTTCTGCCTCGTCCAGGCCCATCGTCAAAGTGTCCGCCAGAGGAGTTATGTTTGTAAGACCGGGGAAGTGAGTAGTACGAATAAACCATCTTGGGGGCTTCCTGTTGAGGACTCGTCTCTAAATGAATAGCGAGCTCAGAAGGTGGGGGGCTGCCATTTACAGAATGGGCACTGATTGGAGACATGTTCATATAGTCACTGCCTGCCCTGCTGTCTGCACTGCCACTGCCCACCCAAGGTCCACCAGCAAGACCTCCACGCTGGTCAGGGGAGCAGCTGCTATTGGGGGACATTATCATGTAGCCGTCAGAAGTCGGAGGTCGAATCTGCTGTGGAGGGGATACGCTGTTGTTTGGCGTCATGGCCATGTAATCATCAGCAGGTTTGGAATCAGAGTCTGGGACAGAGACAGCCAATGACTGTGATAGAGAAACTGGCTGAGTAACACCTGGTAGCATGGACATGTACCCGTTGTCCACACCTAAATCTATTCCGCCACTTGGTACTGCACCCGCCTCACTTTTGAACTCACCAGTCACATCCAAATATCCTCCTCCCCCTGCTGACCCAGCGCCCATGACTAAATCCGGTTGTGTGGAAGAGGGGTTGGAAATAAAGGACTTGCGGTTGGGGCTCCTGGACATTATGGCATAGTCTGCCGAGTCTTCATCTGCTGGCTCCTCAGATCTGCGCTGTACAGGGGCCAACCTCTCCAGGGCCATGGGAGGTAATGAAGCCCGTTTGCTCAGCAGCCTACGTTCGGCTTCACATTCACGGCTGGAGGAGCGCCGTAGCACTCTCCTGGTCTGCGGCTGGGAACCTTGCGCAGGTAGGGAGATGGATGTCAAGCTCCCTTGACTGCTGCAGCCACCACCACCACTACTACGCTGGCCCATTAGGATATAGTTGGCTCCCTCTTCACCAAGGGACTGGCTGCCGGTGCTACCAACAGAGCTTCCGGGTAGACTTGGGGACGCAAGGAGCGTGTGATCCACAGGACTTGAGCCATATTCATCTGAGGACCCATAGTCACTGTGTGAGCCTGAGACAGAGACATGACGCGAGGAGACACGACTGTATGCACCAGGTGGACAAGAACCAGCAGAGGATGTTACCCCTCCAAACTCAGAGCCGTGCCCAGAGCTAGAAGAGAGACTTGGGGCCGGGGAGGGTGCTGGGGTGGAGGTGGAGCGCATCAACCCAAGAGGAGTCTTAGGAGCTGTGGTGGTGGGAGCTGAACGGGCTGATTTTGTCCTCAGGATTGGTGTTGTGGAGCAGGAGCCATTGGAAGAGGGGCTAGAGGTCGGTCCTTGGAGCGATGGGGTTGCCGCCATCCCGTCCTCAACTTTACAGCCTTCACTGGCGGTGCGAGACCTCGGGAAGCTATGTCGCGGTGTTGGGGAGGCACTGGCACTGTTGACCCCTACTCCACTGTTAGCCCCCGCAGGAGGCTCAGTACGTGGGCGGCGGGGGAAGCCCACCTGGCTGGGAGGAGGGTTTGGGTGGTGGCGGCGCGAGGGAACACTGATAGGGTTAGAAGCAGTAGCGCCTCCTCCAGGACCAGAGTTGGACTGGGATTTGCTACGTTGGCGAAACTCGTCGCTCAGCGCCTTCATGGCTTCGAGCAAAGTTTCATGCATGTTCTGAGCCACGACGGAATCGTCCACCTAAGACGAGACCAAAAAAAAAGGGAATACGCTCAAATCCGGACGGCTCAAATACACAAACTCATTTTCTGACATGTTTTCACAAAGCCTGTTTCACAAATGGATTGAAGGTTGACTTTTGAATTACATTGCTTGTGTTTCGGCACCAAAAACTACCTAAGTATAGGGTCTCCGCTGCCTTTCGTTTCCAGTTTTAGCCACGTTACGGTCAAGTAAAAATCTTTATGTGGATGAACCGCAGTGCAGGGTCATAATTATAACGTTGGGGAAGCTACGGAGTTTCTCTTATGATAATAGATTACAGGCTCTTAATGTGGATATGGGCTAGGAAGGGACTGTCTACATAGAGGGCGCGGCAGATTTTAAGGCTCACCTGCATCCAGAACTCGCCCGGGCCCGTTACAGCCGACCGTCCCACCTCGACAAAGAAGAAATTCTCAGAGTGGCCGCAGCGACGGACGTTCATCAGCTGCAGCACCACAGCGGCAGCATCAGAGTTGAGCTTGACAAAGTTGACCGTCTTTTCAGTCAGGCAGAGGCGGTAGACGCCCACCAAACTCTTGGCTTGCCCCAGGCCTTTGGGCCACACCTTCACCTGCCACACCTCTTTGAACGCAGGTCCAGGATTTGGCACGCCGTAGTCTCCTGTGGCCCCGCTGTCCGAGGGGTTCTTACCTTTTGGGGAGAGATTAAAAAAGAGAAAGAAAAGCAGAAGCCATTTTAAACCCCGAATAGAAGAAGCTTCAAATAAAACGTCACACGTGACTGACCACGGGGAACACGAGGCGAACGAGGGCAAGAAGGCAAGAAACTTTAATGTGCAACGTCTGTTGATACTGATACTTTTTCTTTGGATTGATTTTTAAACCAGATTGGAGTTCAAACATGCAGGAGCTTGAGAGACCGTCTTATTGTACCTCTAGGCGTCTTACCTGGGGTCTCATTCATCAACGGCAAACAGACATCCTGACAAATCCACACACACACAGCAAGGTGGAAAACGTGAACCTGTAGACAACAACCCAACCGAGCTAAGCAATCGGTACGATGACTCGAAAAAAAGAGCAGCAGCCTCGGTGGGAAAAACAACAACTTGGAAAAACGCTTAGTCAAAGAGAGTTTCCTCCAAACTGAAAGGAAAAACACAAGTGAAAGCACTTCATAAGGGTCTCCAGAGCCGCTTTCTCAAGCCGCCGTGCCGACAATAAAAACGGCTATGTAAACTAATAAAGCCAAGTGTCTCCGAGCGGGAGGACAAGCGGTTCATTCACCCTTTGTGTGAGGCAGTCTGTGTTTAGACAGCAGGGATTGGGTGAGGTTAAAAAAAAAAAAAACCCACAGAGAACGCTCACGGTGAGATTTGATCCTGGAACGGTAGCTGCTCAACAAGTAGAAAGACTCGCTTCACCTCGTAGCGTTGAACCCGAGTCCCAGAACCTGAAGCAGGTAATAGAGACAGCCCCCAAGAAGACTACCCGAAGTCTATCATGCGGTGCGGACGAACTCCTCCGGCATGTTACGAGACTCTTTGTGACTTTATGAAAGTAGTGGTAATTCTACGTTCAGCAATGATTCGGGGCCGACCGAGCCAATCACGGTGCAGCTGGACCGCAGGACGCCGCACGCCGCTGCGCCAGCGCGCATCGGCGGTTCATCCTTTCCCACGACCGTCCTGCGAGTCCTTCAACGACAACCACATGCAGACGAGAAGTCTCGGCGCGTCACGGCGAACCAAATGAGCCGAGCTTCCGCTCTGACAAATACTTCACCAGATTCTTTTTTTAACCCCCCCCCCCGTTTCACTTCGGGTTGCGACAAAGCTTTAAAAGTCGGGGAATCGCTCATAACTTCCACTCGGAATAGATGTTTTGTTGAAAACCACGGAGGCTGTTGCTCCCCCCCCCCCTGCATTAGATGACTCACTCAAGGCCATGCATGCCTTTTTCATGTGCTGCTTTTCTCCGTGCGCACGAGGAGTCGAGCCCAAGACGCGCCGTTTGCCTCCTCGATTTAGATTTACAACAGGAAGGGATGGTTTGGGGGATTTTTCAGTGGGAAAACGAAGGATTGATTGACCTGCAGCAGATCCCAGAAAGATACAACGGAGAACGGGTTCTTTTAGCGGTGTGTGTGTGTGTGTGGGGGGGGGGGTATTTTAGGATTGCTCGGATTTAACAAATCTAATTAGGGGCTTTATTTATTACAAGGTCGGACGCTTTAGATTGCCACCTATTGAGCTCGACCTTTTACGTTTCAAGAGCTTTGTTTGTTTGACTTTGTGCGTCTTTAACAGGACACACACACACACACACACACACACACGTGTGGCGTTGCCGGTTTTAAACACAGCGAAGGCTTAACCCCTAGTCGCGCCGAGACGGGAGGTGCAGTCTGGTTGTTGCACCGTCTCAAACGCGGTTACATAAAGCTGCCGTTGATCCTATGTATGAATTATAGATGGCCCATGGCTTCACCCCCCCCGACCTTCATGGTCATGTAGTTTTCAGATGAGGTGGCTGTTGACATCCGCCGTTTTTTCTCCCCCCCCCCACCCGCCTTACATAAAGAGGTTATCAGCCGGTCGGCTTCTGTGCAGCACATTAGCACCCCTATATAACATAACGAGCCCTCAGGAAAACACGCACTAAAAAAAACCGGCAGCTGAATCTGAGAAGTAAAAACACACCTGGAAGTGATCTCTGTGAAGCTTCCTGGTTGGATAAGCAATCAGAACAAGCTCGATGACACCTCGGAGGACGCTTGTAAATAGAGTTCACATGAGGTCATTTACATTCGTCTCAGAGTTTCTGCGCAATGCGTGCTTTTTTTGTTTGTTTGTTTGTTTAGCCACCTGAAAACAACTTACAATGGCTTATTCACGCGGCGGGTTGTTTACGCCGCTTTCACCACGACCTCGCACGAAACTCCGATTCCACCGCGTCGCTCCGGAACGGCCAGCCGAACGCGGACGACGCCCGTTTTATTTGCCACGCCTTCCCCGGAGAATATAGACTGGAAAGAGGCTGCGATTCACTCCAGGGGCTGCCAGATGCATGCTGGGATACCGATAGCACCTCCTTGCGTGACAAGCTAACATTTTTTTGTCCAAGCTTTTAGTTTTTAGTGCTACCAAAAGTTAGCATCGTAGCCGCCTTGCGTGCGGTCAAACATCAACCTTTATGCGAAGAACATACATTTATATCAGGATTCATCACACAATCCCGCGCCGTTAGCATTGTTAGCATCCAAACCCTCCCTGGATGTGAAGCAGGTTTCAAGTTTCTGACCTCATCGCTCAAGCACGCCATATCACCGCAAACCGCTGCACACAAACTTCTTAGGTCTCAAACCCCCACCTCGGCTACTGTGCCCCCCCCCCCCCACACACACACACACACACACACACTGAAATACCACGCTGCCGTCATACTTAGCTTGGAGACAGCTGTCCCGTTTTTTTTATGTCGTGGCCTGCATTTCACAACGAGAAGCCACCGAGGACAGAAAGCAGTTGGCGTAATCTCCGGCTGACATGTGTACCCGTTTTCCTCTTTTCCCATCTCCTCATCCATCTCCACCATTAGTAATTCCCCCCCCCCCCCCATCTGGGCCCACACGGGGACAAAAGGCTTCCCCAACACATGTGGTTCGTGTTATCCAGCTCACACAAAGTCCAAAGATTTCTGTCCTTTTTGTTGCAAAAAAATAGCTAAATTGCTCCCAGAACTGGCGGCCATCTTGGATCGACCGGTTTGAATCGGTCGGTAAACGCAGTTCCCAATAACGTCAGTCTCCGGGGAATAACCGCAAATTTGTTTCAAGATTTCCAAAGCAAATATTTAGACATTTAAGAATTCAGGATTTCCTTCCGGCCCTTGTTTTAATTCCAAGAATTCCGCTTCAAGGAAAATGTCTCCACTTTGGCGTTATAACATCTGCATATTACAAAGTATATCACGCTTATGGAACGACACGAATGCGAAGCAAAGGCAAAATGAAGTCCAGAGACGGCGGGTTCCACTTCTCATTACCTGTAAGGTAACAGAGGGGTGTGGTCAGGAGTCACGCCCAGGCGAAATAAGACACTCCTCAAGTCTCAAATACCCTGAACGCATTCCTTTGTGCAAAGTCGTAGGGGACGGAAACAAACGCTTTTCACTGCATTTTAACCGCGGAAGCATTTTTCCATTTCAGAAATAAACGTGTACTTTACATTTCTAGCAATTTCCCAATTCATGAACGACGCCGGCGGCGGCGGCGGCAACCGATCGATACCGCCTGTAATAAAAAGGCCTTTAAAGCCACACAGCTCCAAATCGGAGCTGTCCAGAGTAAAGACTGTCCCGGCCGGGCCCTTCCCCCCCCCCCCCCCCCACCGCTAAGTGAAATTAGAGGGTGTTAACGTGTCCAAACTATTTATAGAGGAAATATCCGGTGTCAGCTCGCCGCGCGCGGAGCGCTAAATGAGCTAGCTCCTCTCCGGCAGCGGTAAAGACACAATTATCTGTTTCTAAACTACATTTGATGGCCTCCCCTGCACTCTCTCCTTGCATACAGCCCCCCCCCCCCCCAGCGGCTGACCCTGCAGACCATAATTAGTGTCTAATTAGGGAGATGAGCAGCGCTTAAGCGCGGCTTAGCATTTAATCGGGCAGCTCGGTGAACCGCCAGTGAGATCCAGATCTGGCTGGACGGAGCAGCCAAACGGCACAGATGGGTCGATTCCTTCCTGTTGACGTCGTTTCCGTAAAGATTTACTGGACCACAGGGGCGGCAACAAACCCCCCCCCCCCCCAATGATCCCGACCAAACGATTACGTAAAACCGTCTCCGGGTTAGCCGGTTCAGGAAGCTCGCCATCGTCGGACGGGTCGCGTGTTCGGCCGCCTTTTCCTGCCGATTAAACTTTTAAGCCGTCGTCTCTTTAGCGAGGACAAAAAAAAAAAGGTGGCCTAACCTTCCTGGCGACAGTCGCGGGATACGGCGCCACTCGATTGGCCGAGGTTAATCCTCGACACGCTCGACTGCCCCCCCCCCCCAAGCCCGCTGGCCAGAGGGGCCTTACTGGACTAGCTGAGTAAATAACCGGGGTCTTAATATCGGCAGCTGCATCGTGTTGGTGCGACCCCCCCCCCCCCGGGTGCTTCCAGGGTTGTTTTCGGGGACTTCCCCGAGCTCAACGTTCATCGGGGGGGGGGGGGGGGCTGCAGTGTGATGCAGCGTGCATGAATGTATGTAACTGAACGCCGGATGAAAGGAGGGCTTGCCGTCAGGCGGTTTTTCTGACCTTTAACCCAGAGCTTTGACCCCCCCCCCCCCCCCAAAGGAGAGCTTCACATCCACCGAGTATCCAACCGACGGGCTGCTCCTCTGGAAAGTATGCGAGGCAGAGACAGCGCAGCGTCTTTTGGCACACAGGCTCCGGTCTGTTCTCCGTCTCCAGCCGCCGCCGCCGCCGCCGCCGCCGCATTCCTCCGTCTCCCCATCGGGACGAACGAGGGACAAATACTCGTCTGTGTTGACAGCAGTGGAGGAGCCACTGGGGGGGGGGGCAACCGGAACCTGTAGCTGCAAATGATGATGATGATGATGATGATGATGATGATGATGATGGCGGAGGTGGACCCTCCAGCATCTGTGCGTTCACTTTCAAGCACCTGGGAAAAGCGGGTTCGACCCCAGACCGGAAGTGAAAGCGACTTTACTCCCCGCGCACCGACTGTCAGGCGGCTCCTCGGACGGGAACCTTCAACCTTCACGCCATTTTCATGAGGCGTCAACGAGCAGCTGCTTCGTGCAGCAGCGCAGGAGGTTTGGGGAAAAGAGAGATCGCGTCACTTCCGGCCCGGCTGGGCTCACGAGGGGGGGGGGGGGGGGGGGCGAACAGGTGACGACCCGCCTGACAGCTGTGTTTACGCACGAGCCTGGGATCGGTACCAAATCTAGGGGGGGTCAAAATTGACCAATCAGGTGTCAATACGCGTCTCTCTGTCGACCTTTGTGGCATTTCTCTGAATTTTGCAGGGTCAGCAAAAAAAAAAAAAATGAGCAGGCAAAGTAAACAAGAGGGGGGGTGGAGGCTCCGGGGGGGGGGCGCGCAGAGACCTCACGCCAGCACGACGAGGATCGGCTCCGCGGTGCAGCTCCAAGCCGCAGATTTGCGCGCGCACGCTCCCATCGGAGGCCGCATGTAAACAAACTCGAACCCGTCCACCAGCGTGCGCGCGCCCGAACACTTTCAGACCCCCCACGGGGCTTTAAACGAGGCGACGGGAACGCGCGCCGTGGAAAACTCATCCCGGCGCGCTCTGCGGGCATTGCCACGTTACTCCTAACAGCATGGAGCGCGTGCGCGCGCGTGTGCGTGTGGCGCTTACTTTTGCACTGCAGCTCCACCAGCGCCCGGTACCACTCGTCCTGGTCCGCCTCGTTCTCCGCGGCCACGGCGAAGCTCTCCGCGCGCGTGTACAGCACGATCATGTGCTTGTTCTTGGCGTCGGCGCGCTTGTTGATGTTGAAGCACGTCTCCAGCGCCACGGCTTTCTTCGGCGCGGGGGGGTGGGGGGCCTTGCCGCGGAACTTCTTCTCGCTCTCGTAGTACTCCAGGCGCGCCGGGCCGCTCTCCGACGCGCCGCGGAGCACGAAGTAGCGCCGGTGCATGGACTTCTGCTTGCGGAGGTAGCCGCTCTTGCGCACGTCCTCGCAGCTCGGGGGGGGGTCGCCCCCCGCGGGGCTCTGGCCCTCCATGACAGAAGCCGAACCCGCTTGTGTTTCTACAAGTTCTTCTGCAGAGGTAATTCAAACATGCCCCGACCCACTCCCACTTTGACGTGAGGGGGGGGGGGGGGGCTCGGGGCGGCTCGGGTCGGGTCGGTCCGGTTCGGGCTGCGGCTGCACCGACGTCTCCAACGAGGTTTTTGCGTTCCGACTTCCCACGCGTGGACTTTTATTTCCTCTGGGATGGTGTTTTCTCTCCCACCGACGGACCCAGCGCAAGTTTTCCAGGCGCGCACGGGGCGAGCACATGCGGCACGGCTCCGCGCGGAGCTCCTCCTCCTCCTCCTCCTCCTCACTACTACAACTACCCGCTGCTGTTTCCAAACGCTGTCCGAGCGGCGCGTAAATCCCATTTACCGCACATCACGCGCGCGCGCGTCCCCGCACGTTCCGCCGGTCCGGCGCCGACTCTGGCTCCCGGTCTTGATGCCGTAAGCGTGACGGTGAAAGCAGCAGGACTGTCAGTCACCGGATCCGCGCTATGGAACGGTGGTGCGTTCACCGACTCCACCCGAGCGTGGGACAACAGAAGACCGCGCGCTGACCGACGCATTCCAGCGCGCTCTGCCCGGATTCCGTGGAAAGATGTTAAAACATTTAACTGAATTTAAAAGGACAAATATTACTTTTAATTTTGCAGCGACATGATAATAATAATTATAATAATAAGTTAGTTGCTATATTTAATTGTTGGTGCCAGTTTGTCTATTTTAATTGATTAAAACCACCTAATTATCTTCTACCGTCACGATCACGCCCAATAATTCCCACAGTCCTTGAACGCAACACCTCGACCAGATGTAGTTGTTCTATTTCGTTGTTTTTTTTACACGCGTCCAGTTATCTGTAAAATAAAGAAGCGCATATATATATATATTTTTTTTTTTACTTCCACAGACCCAGCAGCAGGTTAAATAAAATATAAAATCCCAGCGGAATACACGTTTATATATCCTGATTATTGATTCTTAAATGGTGACGCATCAGCAGATTTAGATGCTGAAGCTGAATAACATTTTTTTTTTAGGCGCCACTCAGTCTGACCGGGCATCGAACCTGCATCAGCACCTTCTGCAGGGCTGGAGCAAATCGAATCAACGATGCTTTCCGATGCAGATCGACTGACTCTAAAACGATCATTTAACATATTCATCCTCCAGATGCAGCTCTAAAAGGGTCTCCTTGTGAAGTATGCATGTCGTTATGTAATATCCATAAGTAACGAGGTCAGAGGAAAGCTGTCATGTGTCGCCCCCTGCCGTCACAATAAAGCATTACAGCAGCCTGAAAGGCAGAACAGGCGTAAAGTAATTTAAATAAACACACACAAGACCGTCCTAAGAAGCAACAAACTGATTTAATGAACGTGTAGCCACAATAAACATGTTTTACATGAAATAAACTTCCTCTCCATGTGGACTGAAATAAAATAATAGAACTTTTTGGTCTCCGGAACACGAAGAGACGATGTTTTTAATACACGTTTACTCAAAGTTGTTCATTTTACATTCAGTCGCATCTCCTGTTTAGCCCTCTGAGCGCATGCAAGATGAAAATGGACGGATTCTTCACAAAGACAAATGGACGGATGCGAAACATGTCCCGCACACTCCCGACAGAAAGACGCTCCGTTGCTAATTAACATGCATCAGGGAGGCTGTTATAAGGTCTGTTATAACCTTCTATCTCATGAAAGAAACATCAAGGATATTTTTACGCAGGAGATAATTTTACGCAGGAGATAAAGCAAAGTAGCAGCAACAACGGGTATCTGCGTCTTCACTCGTGACTCCCGCAGAGCCCTGAGACTGGCGAGGGTGAGGGGGGGGGGCATCGAACATACATGAGTTTAATAATTACATTCACACATCCCCCCCCCCCTCCACAAACATTAATAGAGAGGGAGGTGGAGGTCAAACGCCTCCTCCAGAGGGCGAAAATGCTCCTCAAGCATCAACATGGCAGCGACTCCTCAAGTCCCAAGTCTCTCCCTCTGAGACGGGGGGGGGGCATAAGGTGGGGGCTTTAGTTGAAGGGGGTCAGATGAAGGGATTTCTTGACGTTCCTCGACTGGGGTAGACGTTCCCCTGAAAGACAAGGACCGTAAAAGCGGTGAATCCAAACTGCTTCTACTCTCCCCCGCGAGCGGCGCCGCTTTTGAACGCTCCCTCACCGTGAACGGATTCACAGACATCGGCCGAGGAACTTTGGGCTGAGCGTCGGGAAAGGTGGCGAAACCTGAAACGCAGAGAGAGGGCGGCCGGTCAGAGCCGGCGGGTGGCGGCGCGTTCGTGTCCGTCGGCGATTTAAAATCCACGCCAGCGGCAGCTAGACGATGAACCGCTCGCCAATTGTTGGACCTCAACGTTACCGTTGGCCTCCTGGCGGCTGGCGGCTTCGTGGGGAAACGCGTTCCGGCCGGCGGGAGGCTGGAAGGAGGTGGCGGGAGGAAAAACGGAGGCGGGCGAGGCGGCAAAGTCGTTGGATTCACCTGGAGAGGAGAAACGTCGAGAATAAAATATTCAGCACGAACGAAAGCCGAGTCCAAACGGATCTCACCTCCTGACGCGTTGCTGAAGGGGTTACTGGGGGAGAGGGCGGCGGGCTGCTGGGAGGCGGAGCCGAACGGGTTGGGGAAACCTGAGACACACGGGAAGAGAGGTGGAGGGGACATTCCTGTCCTTAAAGACCTCACGTTGCAAACATGCGTCCTAATTAAAGGGCGTCTTTCTACCTACTTCCAAAGGTTTGGGGGCCGGAGACCGAATCGACTCCGGGGGAGCTGGAAAAAATAGAGGGGGGGTGGGGGGGGGGGGGGCATGTTCAAAATCTGTTGTTGCAAACTGATGCTCATTTGTCCTTTTTTCTGCTTTTACCTGGCAGGAGAGGAGCCGGTCGAGAGCCTGCTGCCGAAGATGGCGCTGTACTGCGGCGGGCCGCCAGGGGGCGCTGCAAAACATTTCAATGTTAATTCAGCCGCTAAAAGCATTGGAGTAAGGATGCTCTGCAACCTGGCTGAGCTCACACGCACACACACGCACGCACGCACGCACGCACGCACGCACACACACAGGCTTCTCGCTGCAGGAAGATCGCAAATGTCAAAATAAAAGCATCATCGCCGATTCTCCCGTGAAACGACACCAACCTTCTGACGGGTAAGAGGCGTGGCCTCGCCTGACCAATCAGAGCCCCTCTACTCACCGCCACTCAAAGGTGTCCCACCTGTAGCCGATGACGTGTCGGGAAAGACGCCGTCCAGATGCAGCACGGCGCCGTATCTGTCCGGGACGTTGGCGCCTCCGGCCGGCGGCTGGCCGGCGCCCCCCGGCTGCGGCGCCTGGGAATGATTCAAACCGCCGAAGTCGACGCTGAGAGACTTGGGGAAGGCTCTGAAGGGCCCCGCGGTCCCAGAGGCCGATATCGTACGACCTGAGGACGGGAGAGAGAACCAGAGAAAGGGGGGTCGGAAACATTCTGGAGCTTTTAAACTGAAAGGGCCTGAAACGGCGTTTTAGTACGATAATAACATCTTTAGAGAGCCGATCAAATCCAACTGCGTCCAATAACTGCAGTTACCACTCCGACTAAAATCAATCAGGATGAAATGTTTCACGTCACGCAGGCGTTGGGATCAGACGAGCGGCGTCTCCAAAGGGAGGAGGAGTCTCACTTTGGAGGTTCGGGTCTCTCTTTGGACCTGAACGGATCTGGAGACGTTCAGGACGTGTCGCCGGGTTACGGCGCCGCCCTACATAGTTTGGTGCAAAATATCAGCGGCCCTCTGCTGGACTATAAATAGCATCGCAGGGGGGGGCAGTCTCTCCGTGACCCCCCCAGCAGTAAGATCCGGGGGAGGGGGGGGGGGCGGGGGGCGGAGCCAACGAAGCTATCAGGACATGCAAATGATGCACAATCATAGCATAGCATAGCATAGCAAACAGGAGGGGGCGGGGTCTCTGCCGTATTTATCTTAGCCAATCAGCACACACTCTGATGCATCTTACCTAGAGTGAAGTGGTTTTTGAAAGAGCTACTGGCTACGGGGGGCAGGAAGTGGATGAAAGAGAGGACAGCGTGTTAGTGATGTCATCAAGAGGGCTTTGTCCATTTTAAGTATCCGTGGCGACTTTGATCGTCTCGTCTGTTGCTGCAGCCAATAGCAGCCGGCGACGGCGTACACCCCGGACGCGTCGCCAGCACATCGTGGCACATTTTAAATCTGTCGGATTTAACAGTATGGCGTTCTATTCAACACAATAAAAAGGTACAAATCGAAAGGAGGAAGAAGAAAAAGAACCAATGGGAGGGACACACCTGAGGGCCGCGGGAGGGCGGGGAAAGAGGGGGCGTGGCTCTGAGCTGCCAGCGCCGACGACAGGGAGCCCGGCCGCTGCCTCTCTATCCCACAGAAGGTCGGATCTGGAGACCGAAGAGGAACGGGTGAACGGATGCGTCGCAGAAATACCAGCTCCTCCGACGGGGGGGGGGGGCGGACCTTTCAGGAGGGGGTCTCTGAAGCTCTGCGAGCGCACGGGCCGAGCCGTGAACGCGTCGGTCCGCATGTCGGCGGGGGAGACGGCAGGGGCCCGATCCCACGATGGCAGCTGGGACTGCAGGGCGAGAAAGCAAAGAGGGAATACAGACGGAGGGGGGGTGACGGGGGGGGGGGGGTAGAAAGGGGCAGGAGGGGGCGGGACTTTCATGCTTTCGCTGATCTCGCCGTTTCTTTGCACGTCGCTGTCAAATCTCACCAGCGGTCTTGCGGTCCTGGCGTTGGGGGGCAGGCTGTGGGGGGGGGCCTGGCTCGCCGAGGGTCCGTGGGAAGCGGACCCTTGCTGGACCCCCGGGCTCCACGGGCCCTCGACGTCCCTCCGGTTCTTACTTTTGGAAAAGTGCCTGATGGGCAAAGTATTGAAAGTCACGTCATGTGACTTCCTGCGTGGGCGTCGCCGATTCAAACAGCGGACTTCTGAACGGGGAGCAAACAACCGAAGGATCCGGTCGGCGAAGAACCCGGCGGTACCAAAAAGCGGCGCCCATCGCTTCGCCGTGCGCCGCTGCCGTGCTGTAATGCTAACGTCAGCGGGCTAGCAATTTAAACGATTACATTTGCATCTCGCAGGTCGTAACGGTGCTAGCATGCTACCAGTTTGTTAGCATGCTGGCTTTAAACACTCGCCAATCCTCCAGGTTTTCGGGAATGCTTTTTGACTTTAGCACGATGCTACACGCCCACATATTTAGGACTTATTTTATAGCGTTAGCACGCTAACACTGCTAATGAGCCGATTTGACGGATGGGCTTTTAAGGCGATGCGGTCCACACACGCAGCCGCGGTTCTTCCTCTGCCGGATGAACGATGAAGAAGATGATGAGGATGAAGATGAAGATGAAGATGAAGATGAAGATTCCTACCACTTCTTTTTCTCGTATTTGTCCTGGAGGAACTCTTTGAACTTCTGAGAGTCCTTCATGTCGGAGCAGCCGTCTGTCTTTGGGTCGAACACACACAGCCAGGTCCTCCTGCCAACCTGAGCGCACGCACGCACACGCACGCACACGCACACACGCACACACACACACACACACACGCACACACACACACACACACACACTTAGCCAGATGCTCGAGCCGCCGTGAGGGACAAACCTCAACAGCACGAAGGCGTGTCTAAATACTCGCAGCGTCACTCACCTCGTTGCCATGGTTTTGAAGGAATTCCACTTCCTGTTGGGAGAAGGTTGTCATGGAGATAGACTTGACTCTGTGGGGGGGATTCAGGCCTCTCCTGGGACATGGGGGGGGGGGGGGGGAGAGATGGAGGTGAGGTTACAGGCGTGCGCCCTGCCGACCACCTGACACGAGATGGGGGCGGGGCAGACAGGTGTGAAATTAGAGAAGGGGGGGGGGGGGGGCTGTACGTGTGCAAGAGTGTGCAACAGAGCTATACATGTGACATCACGCGGACTGCCGTGGAACCCAGAGATACGAGGGGGGGCAAACCTGCGTCATGACGTCATTAACCGTAACCCAATGACCAACGAGCAGGGTCTGACGTTTATGAAGCTGCTGGAAGACACGCACGACAGAAGTGAGAGGAGACGTGGACGTTAATCTGCACCCCGAGGGGGGCAAATAATCCACAGTAATCTGCCCCCCCCCCCCCCCCGCGGCGGGTGGTGCAAATCTCGGGCCTGCCACCTTTACTTCCATCAGTCCGTTTCTCCTCAGCGCCGATGCTGGGATTATGCAATAAAACGCACGGAGGCGGCGCGGCGCGGCGCGTTGTTTACTCACAGCATTCCGGAGCACGACGTGCACACGAAGCCGCCCACGGTGATGTCCGTGTAAGTCACCCCGGGCTGGCCGCACTCGAAGCAGTGTCTGTTCACCCCGGACTGGGCCAGCTCCCGAACCTTCCGGGCGCAGATCTCCTGGTTGTCCCGGTGCTTTCGGTTCGACATGTCGGTGCGCCCCGGTGTCTCCGCTCCGGTGTCTCCGCCCGGTGTCTCCGCCCGTCGGGCGCGATGGCGACGCCGCTGACGCTCCTCCGGGATCCGCGAAGGCTCGCGGCTGCGTGTAACGCAAACGCGTCGTCTGCGACTTCGCCTCCTGCGCGCGCGCAGCAGAGGCGCGTCAAGCCGCGCGCAGGCAGAGGGTCTGGTAACCCGGAAGTAACGCGTGTCGCCTTCAAAGTAAAAGTAAAACCACTGATTTGCAGTTAACTTACCCGTTTAAAAATGGTCTTACTGCAACCACAAGGGTTTTTAAATGACATTATTATATATAATCTCGTTGTATATCCACTATGCAATGACAATAAAGGCGTTCTTCTATTCTATATACAGAACTGTCACCTGGTTGTCATAGATATTTGAAAATAAATTATTCCTGAATCCATGTGTGTCGAATAAAGACTGAACCCTACTTTCCTGTGTTTGTGTTTATACCTGCAAGTATATATATATATATATATATATACATGCTACAAGTAGCAGCTTGGAGAAGCTGCTTTCTGCAATGCAAAAGCTGGATTTACATTTAACTGCCCCAGAACCAATACCCCCTGATGGGGCTGAAGGCCCCCAGATTGTCAACGTAACAACGACTTTGTTGTCACTTCATTAACTGTAATCGCTGCACCACTAAATGCACCATTATGAAGTGCATGTGGGTGGTTCCTGCAGTAATTGCCCCAGAGAGCTACTTTCTCTTCTTAGCACCATTGAAAGTTACCCCTATACAGTTTGTTTTTAAAAGCAATAATTTATTACACAAAAAGCATCAAAACAATTATACAAATGGGACCAAATCCCGTAAATTGCTGGAGATAACATTCCTCAGCTCCTGGAAATTTTAATCCCAGCCAAGGATTTTATTTTGAAAACCCTGTGATGCCTGAAACTGTGTGTGTGGTTTAATTTTTCGACAGTTGCGCAGGGAATCTCCTGTCAAAGAAAAAGAAGAACCTGGCGAGAAGCCAAGTTTATCATGTAAAAGAAACGTCTAATTTACTCTTTCAGAAGCCGCTGTCTGTCCAGTGCGCGCTCTGTGTGCGCGCCATTTACGCAGACGCCCCTGCTTTTTTCTTGCGTAGCGCTGCGCTTCTTACGCTCACGCACCGTTGCACGAGAACAGATATTTTTCTAAATCTTAAACAGGAGGACATTTGAGGAAATGGATGACACGACAAACAATTTAAATGAATACATTGGTGCATTAAAAAAAAAAAACTTAATATTCTACGTTTTATCTCAAAAAGAGACCGTTTGTTTCTAGAACTGGATTTCTTTGGAAATTTTAAGTATCGGTTATTGTCTTGGATGGATGGAGGCGTTTAGCAACGCAAAACAAACCCCGCCCTTTTCCGATGAGAGTTGACACACAAAGAGTAGCGCAATTTATAGCTGCGGATGGATTACGACACAGAGAAACAGCGTGTAGAGGCAGAAGGCAGCCTGTTGAGCAGCTGTAATTACTTTTTCCATGCTCAGTAATCAGGCTTCCACGTGTCTGCTGTGATGATGACAAAGAGCAGGTCGATATGAATTGGGGGGTGGTTATAGTTGTAAGATCGGTGACATACGGAAACACAAAATACCCCCCCCAGACATGTCTTACCTTTGACTCACCTTTGACATATTACATCAAACATTCTCAGGTCAAAAGTTTAAAAAACGCACTCAGCGTTGCAGTACCACCGGCCGCCGCTGGGAGCAGTGCAGCCGCAATTCAAGTAAAGCAATGGGTAACACAATGTCCCACAACTGTCAATGGGAAGGCGACCCCATTTACAATGAGGTGTAAAAGTTTGAAAAAAGCTTTTTATCATCACGTCGTGATTTATTTATCGATATTATCGCAACCTTCTTGTCACCGTTTGCTTTGTTGTGAAAACCTTTAACCCTTGACTGCTGCTCAAACGACAAGGACGCGAGGCGTTTAAGAGACGGTCTTTATTACACAAAAAGTACACGCTAATTAACATTAATTTTAATACATAATATGTTTAATCCTTATATGAAAGGTTAAAAATGGTAGAGTTTATTTTTTGGTCCTCTAGGGCTTCCGTTCACTTTTATAAAAAAAAAAAACACAACGAAGAAGAAAAACGTTTGTTGTTGTTTTAAGCTAGTTTGCGTTGCTAATTAGCATTACAGTGGAACAATAAGCAATAAAGACGGTTAAGCCTTAAAATATATAAATTAAAACGTGCACTAAAGACCATTTATACAACTTTTGTCACAGAAATGTTCACAAGCACCGCGCTGGTTTCGTAATCAGTGGACCGGGCAAGGCTGTCAGACTCGAACACACACCCCGCCTCCGAGGCGTTTCACTGCGGGTTGTCCCGCATGCAAGCACCGCATCAAAGATTCACGGTCATAAAAACCCAGACGTGGTCCAACATTAGTTAACTTTCTGCTCTTATTTTTGCGCAGCTTTTTAATTAATTTATTTTTATTTTTCTATATAAAACCGCACTTTTAAGAAACCCGGAAAACGCGTGATGTCAGACGAGGGCTGGGCTTAGCGTGCGGGTGTCAGAGAGCGAGTCCTTCAGCCGGGGACAAGTAACATCTGCTCCGTTTGGCAACATCGATCTTTAATCGATCCATTCCCGGAGAGGCTTCGCTGTTTAATTGTTTTATTTGCCGGATAAACACGGTAATGACGCGCCTTACTCCTCCCTGCGTTCATTCATAGACAAGTCGGTGTTGTTGTTTTTTTTGTTTGTCGTGCGCGTCAGACGGAAGATTCAAGACAATATCTCGATGTTTTAAAAAAAAAAAAAAAAGAATTAAAAAAAAACGTCCGGCGAGGAGAATGAGTCGAGTCACCGCGTCGGATCGGTAAAACTCGTGGCCAGAGAGGATCCGGAGAATTAAAGCGAACTGTCCGGAGGGATGACGGTCAAGCTGGACTTCGAGGAGTGCTTGAAAGACTCTCCGCGCTTCAGGTGAGACTTTCACCTGTTCCGCCGTCGCCACGATAAACCAGTTCCTCTGGGTCGAGCAAACTATTTGATTGAATTCCGGGAGCGTGACGCCCGCACGGAGGACTGAACTGATCCGAGGTCTGCTGTTGCTGCGGTTTGGTCTCGTAGAACCGTTGGAAGCTGACGGTAGATCAGGAAATTCAAGTTTCCAAAACCCATCGCCTGCAAGGAGCAGCTTATTACGTCTTATTACGATGTTATAGCTCTCTGGCATGTCTTTCAGCAGGAATCTCACCATCCGGGGTGGTTTAAAGGGCCCCTCCCCGGTTGCCCCCCCCCCCTCTGAGTCACGGATCCTGGCGTCACCTCTTCCAGCTGATTTAGCATATTTCATTCCAGGTCCCTCAGCCTCTATATGTCCCCCATAATTAAGTTTAAGCGGTTTGCATGCACACCAGTGGAAAGTGTGAGTCGTTCCTGTGGCCGTGCAGCCTGGTTGCCAGGGGGACGGCGTGCGTGCACGTGAGGGAGGGAGGCCCGTGCGTGGAAACAGTCAATCAAATCGATCATGGCGTTGATGTTCAAGGAGGACGCACAAAAAAAAAAACCCTGCAGCGGCAGCTCAGGACGGAGACTCGGATGCGTTGCTAGGTAACAGATGAGGTGGCGGGGCAACAGGAAGTGAGGCTCTGAGGTGAGCTGAGACAGGAAGTGGTTTTTTTTTGGGTGGTTCAACCTAATCTACCTCTTTGCTGCGTCTCCTACTGACTCACGGAGAGGATGTCGCCTCTTCAAACGAAGGAGGCGTCTTCACCCTTCCTTTCCTTCAAGCATTTCTGTCTGACTTTAAATGTATATTTAAAGAAAGACAATGACATCAGACTCACAGAAACACAGACAGTTAGTCTGTCCAGATCCTCCTCTCGGCTGTCTGTCTCCGTGGAAGGTCCCAGAGGTTCTTATAGTCGTCTTCTAGGCTTCCTGGGACAGGCGATCCAAGGCCAGATCTCAAACCACTGCCTCCAGGTCCGTACCCAACCGCCGGTTGGGTTTGGTAACCATGGGGATGTGAAATATTTGCAGTCACACGACTCCTCTGCTGATTTTAATAATGGCTCCCCCCCCCCCTCCGTTTGTTGTATTTCAGTATGATTTTGTAAATTTAGAAAGCGTTTGTTTCAGGAAAATAGCAGTAAGATGCTGGCACTGAAGGAAATATTTCAAAATTGCACACATTGATGTGACGACACAGGCTGGAATGTAAAAATAAACGTTAAACGGCGAGGTCTCGGCCATGACTTTGCGTGTTTGCGTCTTTCAGAGCCGACATCGAAGTGGTCCAGAGCGATGTGAGCGATCTGGAGACACGCTTGGAGAAGGTGAGCACAATCCACCTGCACGCATTTACTACGTGTACACAGATGTCCCGTTGAACACGAACGCCGTCTGCGAAGCGGCGATGCGGGCGGTGCCTAAGGTGCGTTTCACCCGACTGAACTGGAAGTAGCTGCGGGCGTTTGCTTCCTCGTATTGTCCTGCATTAGAGAGAAGTTCTGTCAGGAATCGGATCACTTCTGTCCCCCCCATTCACACGTTTGAGTCTCAGGTGTCCCTCTTGATTATCGTTTTAAGGTCAACAGGTGGCTTTTACCTGCAAGTTGACTTTAGCATAGCTTACTGTTAGCGCCTAAAACTCAGCTTCTACCTTCCCTGTCCTTTCGCATGATCACCAGATGTGTTTATTTCAATATCAGAAACCTGCTTTTTTTCTGTTCTGTCATGCTAGCATGTTAGCATGCTACATGGTATCATGCTGTGATTTGCAAACAGACTTCTGGAGAAAACGTTCAGACCACTGTGCAAGAAATCATCAGATATTTTATTCTAATAAAAAAAAGTAAAATATAATTTAGTGTGAAATTCAGGCTGTTTGTTTGCTGCTGCTAGCTAGCTAAGCAAAGGTGGGTACTTTGTAGCTAATAGGCTAATTTGAGTAAATACCGGGGTTGTGTTTCAAGCTCCTTCTGCCTCAGGACTCTGAAATCGTCCGTTTATTGTGTATTAAATTTGAATTCTTTTCCACGTTTTCGTCCTCCAGCTTGTCAAACAATGCCAGGCCATGTTGGAGGCCGGCAGGGCCTACCGTCAGACCAGCAAGAGCTTTGTCTCCGGCCTCCGGGAGCTGGGACAGCAATGCTCCGGGGATTTCATGATGGAGGTGAAAACAGGAAGAAAGCATTTTACACGGCCCGCTACACCTTGGACGGTTGCATTTCCTGACACGACATGTGATTAAATGAGATGTGATGCAGGATCTAATCTGTCTGTCCTGCAGGAGAGTATGGACAAGTTCTCCAAAAGCCTATCCATCATCTTGGAGGCGCAGGAGGTGAGTCCGAGTTACTTTGCGCCGCGTCTGACATTTAACAGCCGCCGAGATATCAATCTGCCTCTGCTTCCCCTTGTAGGAAATGATCGAGACCACACAGACGTCAGTCAAGACCAAGCTGCAGAACTTCGTCAAAGAGTGAGTGAGGGCGCCCGCGTGACTCGCGCCGCTTTTTTGATTTATGGGTTTAAACTCTCCTGGAAAGAGGGCGATCTCACCAGACTGTCCCCGTCCCGTCCCCGTCCCGACTTCCAGGGATGTGCGTCGCTTCAAGGACGTGCGAAAGGAGTTCGAGCGCAGCAGCGAAGGCCTGGAGGGGGCGCTGGCGAGGAACGCTCAGGCCCCCAGAGGGAGGCAGCACGAAATAGAAGAGGCGAGCAACGCTTTGCTGCACGCGCGCAAGTCCTTCCGGTCCGTGGCCCTGGATTACGTCCTGGAGGTAAAGGGGGGAGGGGGGGGGGGTTATTTAATTTAATGCATGTAAATCTCAAAGTCCTCTCGTTCCAGATTAATGTCATTGAGGCCAAGAAGAAGACGGACATTCTGATGGCAGTGAGTTCAGCTGTTTGTATGTCCCCCATGTCCCCCATGTCCCCCGTCAAAGTGGAGCGTTCTTGTAACTCGCTTGTCCGGCTTTGATGTCAGACGCTGTCCCTGATGGAGGCCCAGGCCCAGTTCTTCCGTCAAGGCCACCAGTCCCTGTCAGAACTGGACCAGTATCGACAGAAGCTGAACGAGGAGGTGATTTCCTGTTTGCGTTTGTATTTTATTCTCTATTCCCGGCTGCGCAGGAAGAGCAGACTCGTCTAATCGGGAGGATTGTTTGGTAAGAGATTACGAAAGGGGACGGTCGGAGTTTAGTGGATGTTGTAACGCGATGCGTGTTCTTATCGTGGGGCAACAGCAGGATGTCGTTCTCCCGACACGTTTTTTTTCTACCTAAAGTTTAAAAACCTGAAGTTTAAAAAAAATGTTGCAAAGTTTAGCCTTTTTGGTTTATCTTCCTAAGGGGGGGCGCGGTCAGGGTGTCGCAAGACAACATCACATTTTCATTGCGACAGGAAATAGTCTTTCACGCAACGCGAGTGCGTGCGTGCGTGGCTTTGTGCACGAGCACGATTTGCATTTTCACTGCAAAGAGATTTTAAAACGGGGAGTTAATTCTTCAGCTCTTCCTGTTTCAACAGGAAATGATCAGAGGGAGAATAAACAGACGAGAGCGAGACATTAAACTCTGAGACCGAGGCGGCCGTCGCCGGGGCCCCTGCGTCGGGGACAGGATGCAGGCAGAGCTTCAGATATTTCTGATTCCTGTTTCCTGGAGAGCAAAGTTTATGCGCCGACATTTCCCGAGAGGAAGAGGAAAGAGGGGGGAAAGTTTTCCTCCAGTAGAATCAGCGATAAATAAAGATTCCCAAATAGAAGACAGAGAATATTCATGTATCCTGGGTATTATTAACAATATCCGACTGTAATCCCTTTTTTTTTGTCTTAATATTTCTTCAGGGTTACTTCAACAGTTGAGACTTTTATCGATGAAAAATAATCCATCACTAAAAAGACTTACCCGAGTCCGGTGTGTCTGTGTCCTCTCTGACAGCACACTCAGTTTGTCCTGAACTCGGCCCGGGAGAAGAGGGACATGGAACAAAGACACGCCGCCATCAAGAAGAAGGTGACGGCGTCCCCGCAACCCGCCTTTAGATCCCCGCGGGAACGTTCCCCTGACGCCTTTGGATCTCCGCAGGACGTGAGCTACGACGACTCCATCATGGATTTCAACGCGGGCGCGCCCAACGGGATCGTCATGGAGGGACACCTCTACAAGAGGGCCAGCAACGCCTTCAAGACCTGGAGCAGGTGCGAGTGCCGCCCGCGAGCAGAGCCGCGCCGATGCTTTTCCTCTCGCTCAAAGGAGCCTGTCTGTCCTCTCTCTCCGCTCCAGGCGTTGGTTTTCCATTCAGAAGAATCAGCTGGTGTATCAGAAGAAGCTCAAGGTACGGAAGTTGCGTTTGCGTCAAAGCCGGCCGAGAAACGGCGCCGTTCCTCTGGAGAGTCCGAGCAACGCGACCCGCCCTCTGTCCGCAGGACCGGCCCACGGTCGTGGTGGAGGACCTGCGTCTCTGCACGGTGAAGCCGAGCGTTGAAAACGAGAGGCGGTTCTGTTTCGAGGTGGTCTCCCCGTCAAAGTGAGTGTGTGTGTGCGTGCGTCCTGCAGAAAAGTGTGTGTTTGTGAGAATCTTTCCATTTGAGTTGATCTGTGTATGTGTGTGTGTGTGTGTGTGTGTGTGCGCGCGTGTGTGTAGGTCCTGTTTATTGCAGGCGGACTCGGAGAGACAACAGCAGGCGTGGATGAAAGCCGTCCAAAACAGCATCGCCTCGGCCTTTCAGGAGCGACGAGAGGACCCGCACAGCCCTGTGAGAACACACACACACACACACGCACACACACGCACACACACACACACACGCACACGCACGGATTTATGCGCATCCAAATGGCAGAGACTTCTTCATCCATTTTGTTCAGTGTGAGATTTATCAAAGGAATTTGTGTGTCTTTGTGTTCGTCCTCATTTTGTGTGTGTGTGTGTGTGTGTGTGTGTGTGTGTGTGTGTGTGTGTGTGTGTGTGTGTGTGTGTGTGTCACAGAGACGGCGCTGCAGCTCAGTGTCGGCAATTTGGAGGAGGAGGAGGAGACGATCAGGAGAGCGAGGGCTGCAAGGCGCTGGAGGAGGTCCAGGCGATCCGCGGGAACGAGCTGTGCTGCGACTGTGGAGAACCCGGACCGGACTGGGCCTCCATCAACCTGGGAATCACGCTTTGTATCGTCTGCTCGGGAATACACAGGTACGCGCACGCACGCACACACGCGCACGCGCGCACGCACACACACACACACACGGCTTGAATCCTTTAACGGTTTCTTCTCCTCCAGGAGCCTCGGAGTCCATTTCTCCAAAGTGCGCTCCCTCACTCTGGACTCCTGGGAGCCGGAGCTCATCAAGGTGATTTACTTGCCGATTACTGTAATAGATTACTTCAAATAGTTCCTCCAAATAGAGACAGTCGGAGCCGTTTCTCCCCCCCCCCCCTCCCCCTTCCTCCAGCTGATGTGCGAATTGGGAAACGCGGTGATCAACAGGATCTACGAGGCCCGGATCGACGACATGACCATCAAGAAGCCCCACCCCTCCAGCCCCAGGTGCAAACGCCCACCGCTAACACCCCCCCCCCCCCCCGGAAACATTAAAGGGTCGTTCCGCTCGTTCTTTTTGACCTTTTCTTGACTCACAGCTGCAGAAATGCGACGCGTCACGGCTCCTTTGGGTTCATACCTTTTTAGATGTTTAAAGGAGAGGTTGCCGGGGCAACGCGGCGTTTCCGCTGACGGCTTGTTTCTCCACCATCTTTCCTGTCCGCCAGAGGAGACAAAGAGTCGTGGATCCGCTCGAAATACGTCGAAAAGAAGTTCATCCAGAAGCTGCCCGAGACGGCCAGGAACGCCCCCCTGAGGTGGGCCAGCGGCAGGCGGGACCGAGCGGCCACGCAGGACCGGACGGGCCCGCGGCCGCCGCTCAAACCCAAGCCCAACCGAACCACCCTGCCCCGGCTCACGGGTAAGCGCCGGGGGAGACCGGGCCAGCGGCGTGACTCTAATGGTGGACTTCCTGTTCGCCGCTGATCCCGATCCGCCTCTGTGTCCCAGGTCTGAGACCCAGTGACCTCGTCCAGAAGAACAGTCCAGGTAAAGGTGACCCCCCACCCCACCCCACACACACACACACACAGGAAAAAGGCTTTTACCTTTGAAGACACGGGAGTTAACCCTCTGCTCCTCGCAGACGCCCGCGAGGAAGAGGAGGATCTTGGCGTCCTTCATCCCGGCGCCCTGCTGTACCGCTCCGCAGCCCTGCAGAAGTTCCCCCTCATGGCCGACGCCCTGGCCCACGGCGCCGACGTCAACTGGGTCAACGCGTCCGCCGAGTCCAGCACGGCGCTGATACAAGCCGTCTCGGTGGTGAGGAGGCTTTTCAGTAGGGCCCTTCGTCTCCGTGCTCCCCAAGGACGAACCCCGATTTAAATGTCCCCCACCTCTTCACCAGAACGCCCTCGCCGCCTGCGAGTTCCTCCTGCAGAACGGCGCCAACGTCAACCTGGCGGACAGCGACGGGAGGGGGCCGCTGCACCACGCCACCGTTCTGGGTCACACCGGGTAGGACGCCCGTTCTGCTGACGACTCGCCCCGGGGTCCAATCGAGTCCCGTCGTTCGGTTTTACTGCCCACAATTGTTTCGGGTTCAGTTTTTCCATTGAGACAAATCAAAGATGTCCAAAGCGTCTCTCTTCTCCGTCCCAGGTTGGTCTGTCTCTTCCTGAAGCGAGGAGCGGACTACAACGCCAGAGACAAGCACCAGAAAGACCCCATAACCATCGCCGTGGACAACGCCAACGCTGACATTGTGACTTTGTGAGTAAAAAAGGGGGGGGGGGGCGGCAGAAAAAGCTCCTGTGTAACCATGGCAACCAACAACAGCAACTTAATACCTTCTCCTTCTCAGGCTGCGGATCGCCAAGATGAACAAGGAGATGCGGGAGATGGACGAAGCATTTGGCCCATCAGGTCACTCGGGGGGGCAGGGATCCGGGAGCTTATTGGGTGGGACTGGAGGTGGGCTGGCCCACACCAGGAAGAGCCTGCAGGCTATTAAGAACCACATGAGTGGCCGGGCTCAAGGGGGGGGGAATGATTAGCGTGAGAGAGAGAGAGAGAGAGATCAAGCCCCGACGCCAATTAGCTTCTTTTTTGTTTGTTTTAGGATTTTAAGCTAAAAGAAAAAACGAGAAGACGTCAAGAATAAGAACTCGGATGTTCTCATCTGTGGAGAAATGATCGTCACCTCTGAGATTAAAAAAATAGACTTCAGCGAGACACCAGGACAGAACGCCGGGGCGTGACCTCAAAGGCGGAGTGCAAAGGTCGCGAATGAAAGGAGAAAATATCTGAAGCTAATTCTAATCCCGTTGGTTCTGAAGGACGGGTAAATCCCTCTATTCTGTGAATAGTGACACCGATGCCCGTTTGGGCTCCTTTTCCTAAATCCCAGTCCGTCCGGTTTGAAATCGGGAGGGCGACGCTTTTTGTTGTGCCGGGAAACGACCGCCGGTCCAGCTGCTGCTGCTGTTGTTGTTTTTGTTAACGCGCCGTGTCTCTGTGTGCACTCATGCGCCTTTCGTCCTTTCCGTCACGCCGAGATGTCCGACCCGGTTCTCGACTGCTTGCTCGGTGTGCGCCACCTGCCGCAAAAAAAAAACCGAGAGGTAAAGTGCACGTGCATGCCCCCCCCCCCCCTCAGGTGTGTCCTTTGTGTGTTCCGCCCGCATGCTCCCTCTGGCTTTCGGGCTGCAAGTCTAAATGGCTCCGGATCGGCCGGAGCCGAGCCGAGTATCAGGTGTGTGCTCACGGATTACATCTCTGCACTTTTCCAGGTGACGAAACCTACCGCGACATCTTCAGAGACTTTTCACACATGGCGTCCAACAACCCAGAGAAACTCAAACGCCGCAGCGCAGAGCCCAGAACTTAAACCAGCCGTCGCCGCCTCTTCAGGTTTTTTGCAGCACACGTGAAAAAAGAGACGCGTCGGAATGCGGCCAGGCACATTTCCACTGGCTACCCCCCCCCCCCCCCCCACACGCCTCGTGGTTTGGTCACAGCTCGGCTGGCGTTGACTTCAGAGACAAAGGGCTATTTTTACGCTCCTCTGCATTTCTACCGAGTTGAGATGTGAACATTTGTCAGAAATAGAAGTCTCAAAATAATAAATTGCCTTCCTGTAACGAATTCTTTTCTTTATTTTGTTCACTGTTCTTGTCTTTGTTCAACAGCGTCAGGTACTCAAATAAAACGCAGCACAAACCAGTCAGGTGTGTGTTCATCTTTTTTTGTTTGTTTTAATGATTCTATGCAGTACTGTGTCCGGACCAGCAGATGGCGCCATCCCTTTAAACAACTACCATCATCTGACCTACGTATCGTGACATACTGGCTGCGTTTACATGGACAACATTTATTTAATCCGATTGGAGTTGGGAGTAAAATTATGATCGGATGCAATGTGTTCACGGACCCTAAAGATATTCTGGATCAGAATAAATTATTTTAACCTGCGCAATTTTTACCAAAGATACCGGAAATAGTAGAAGAAGCCGTAGCAACTTCCGTTGTAAACAAAACACGGCTCCGCGCTTTTCTGCTTGAAACGTCAGCGTTATTTCGCGCGTTTTCCCCGTTTGCGCTTTTACTTTCCTCCTTTATTATCTACGGCAACACGTTTGTCTCAAATATGGACCAGTTCTGTCTTTCGCTCGCTCTGCTTCAACTAGCTTCCGGGAATAACAGAAGCGCGTGGGGGTGACGTCACAGACATGCGCAGTAAAGACGGCTTGTACCGAAGTGTTTTCATTCGCACTGATCGGATCATGAATCGGTATAAACCACCCCTCTCGATCGAATCGAGCTTGATTGGGTCAGATTAATCCGATTTGGGTGTGTACATGAAGCATTTTTATTCCAATCAGGCTTTTAATCCGATTAAATGCGTCCATGTAAAGGCACCATACAGAATTATATTGAATCAAAGTATCACATTTCATGTCGTCACATTTAATCCTAACTTCAGAAAAACACGGCGACTCCGTCAACCAGCTTCCGGGCTGATCACGTGACCTTTTCACATGCACTTCCTGTCAAGTGAGAAAAAAAAGGCACTGGCGGTGAAGCAACAGTCCAGAACAGATCGGTGTGAACGCAGCGCAGCGCAGAGGGGCGCGGAAAACTCAATGATCCCCTCGCCGAGGATGCAAAGTCCTTCACTCGGGCTGTTAGTGCCGTGAGGTGAAGTCGTAAATCACAATAAACGTCTTTCGTTGCTTCGGGTTTGAATATCTGAGGCACATCATGAACTCACGGGGGGGGGGGGGGGGCAGCAGGTCGACGGCGGCGTCTTCCCTCGCGTCATTAGGCCAGCGAGTGAACGTTTGGCGAACTGTCCATCTGCTCCAACTCCAGCTGCGAGGCCTCGTCTCTGCCGCAACTCGAACGTCTTCGAGGCGGCGGCGGCGGCGGATCCGTGCAGGAAAAGTAGCGAGGCAGGGTCATCAACGGCAAAGCGGCGAGGACGAGGAAGCTGCCGGACACCACGAAGGAAACGAGGTAGTCTCCCGTGACGTCCTTCAGGAACCCTTGGAGGACGGAGCGAAGAGTAAAATGTTTAGAGCCAGAGAAGTTAGCACGCCACGCTAACCTCGCCAAGCGCGGACTCGTCTGTTCTTAAAGGTTCTGTGCTTTTTTTTTTTTTTTTGTGCGTACCTGACAGAGGTCCTCCCAGCAGCCCCGTCACGCTCTCGATGGCCTGCAGCAGCCCCAGGGCGCCCATCGTCCGCTCCACGCCCACTATTTGGGGCACCAGCCCTAAAACCACGGAGTTCAGCGCCCCGGCGAAGAAGCCGTAGAAGAGGCTGACCGCCACTAACGCAGGGTAGGACCCGGACAAGGAGCTAACGGGTAGCAACATGATGGCCACGCCCACCAACGCCATCCAGGCGGTCACGATGTGGACCAGCCGAAAGACGCCCAGGTCCGAGAACCAGCCGGACAGGATGCGGCCCACGGTGTCCGACGCGCCGGCGGCCGACATGACGAAGGCGGCCTGGTACTCCGTGAAGCCGGCGTGGCGGCTGTGCGGCACCAGGTGGAAGTACGGCACGAAGTAGCCGATGTTCAGCAGGCAGAGGCTGAGGACGAAGGACATGTAGGGACGGTGGAGGAGCAGCGGCAGCTCCATGTAGGAGGAGACCCGGCGGAGGAAGGAGGCGGGGCCTGGCGGTCCGCTCGCCGTGTCCGCCTGGAGGGAGGGACGGGATGGAGAAACTGAACCGGGGCGTTTAGCGTCCGAGCTTCGCCGCCTTCAGCGGACGGCGGCTCTCGCCTCTCACCTTCGCCGGCGCCTCGGAGCGCTTCTTCGGTCGGATGAGAGCGCCGCAGGGGACGATGTTGAAGCTGAGCCCCCCCAGGATGAGAAGGGCCCCCCGCCAGGCGTACTCCTGCACCAGCAGCTGGAAGAGCGGGTTGAACGCGAAGGAGGAGATCCCGATGCTGGAGAAGCCCAGCCCCAAGGCGAGGGAGCGCCGCCGCGTGAAGTTAGCTATGACCGTAGCGACCATGGGGGTGAAGACCATGCTCCAGCCGAATCCTGGGGGGGGGGGGAAGAGGTCGCTATGGTAACACAATGAACCGCTTTTGAATTCTGCCGCGAGACTCGTTACCCGTGACGACGCCGATGGTGAGGTAGAGGTGAGCGAGGCAGGCGGCCTGCGAGGCGAGGATGAAGCCGAGTCCGGCGAGGCAGCCGCCCGCCATCATCACCCGCCGGGTGTCGTAGGCGTTGCACAACGCCGCGCTCAACGGGCCTGCCGGGCGAGAAGGGGCGGGCCCGGAAAGCTTTGAGCGCTTCCTGGAATCCTTTGTTTGTAATGAACGACTGCTGCTAAACGGTTAGTGAGTGTCAGCGAGCGCCGATTAAAAGGCGCCGGCAGGCGGAGAAGCTGCGGAACCCGTCGGGGGAACCCGGCGGGGGAACCCGGGGACTCACTGAAGAACTGCTGCGCCGCCAGGCTGGTGGACGAGATCCAGGAGATGGCCTGAGCGCTCTCGCCGAAGTGCTGCTCGAACGCCACGAAGAACACGCCCACGCTGCGCAGCAGGCCGAACACCAGGCTGACGCTGACGAACATGGCGCCGACCAGAACCCAGCCCCAGCCCCCGTCCGGGCCCCCCCCGTCCGGGCCCCCGTCCTCCTCCTCGGGGCGCCGCGCTCGCCGCTTGAGTCCGGTCATCTCTAAAACAGGTTCAACTGCAGGAAATAAATGGAGATGAAAGCGGCCGATTAGGAGAGCTCCAGATTGGTTACCGTGGTAACCGATTCAATCCGTATTCCTGGATTGTACCGTGCGAATGACATTTGTGTGTTCAGTCACAGAACAAATGATAGAATTTAAACGCCCCTTTGTAAACTTTAAGTGGCTTTTATTGCCGTTTCTATTTAAATGAGCAGAGTCAACAAAATAAAAGCACCTGTAGGCGCGTTAAACAAAATAAAAGCGCCTGCAGGCGCGTTAAACAAAATAAAAGCACCTGCAGGCGCGTTAAACAAAATAAAAGCACCTGTAGGCGCGTTAAACAAAATAAAAGCACCTGCAGGCGCGTTAAACAAAATAAAAGCACCTGCAGGCGCGTTAAACAAAATAAAAGCACCTGTAGGCGCGTTAAACAAAATAAAAGCACCTGCAGGCGCGTTAAACAAAATAAAAGCACCTGTAGGCGCGTTAAACAAAATAAAAGCACCTGCAGGCGCGTTAAACAAAATAAAAGCACCTGTAGGCGCGTTAAACAAAATAAAAGCACCTGCAGGCGCGTTAAACAAAATAAAAGCACCTGTAGGCGCGTTAAACAAAATAAAAGCACCTGTAGGCGCGTTAAACAAAATAAAAGCACCTGCAGGCGCGTGAAACGCGTCCACGTCATTCAGCGGTTGTTCCACAGAGGTGAGGAAATAGGGAGACGTGATCGCGCACGCCCCCCGCCCCACGCCGGGAGTGACGTGACACTCGCGATGCGCATGCGCAGTGGTCGCCGCTGCCAGCTGCGCTAAACACCGGTTCCTCATAATCGTGAGGATTTTGAGGAGGTTTGGAATTATTGCGGAACTTCTGCTTTCCGCGTCGTCCTTTTACCGGCACGCTGGAAGTCAAAACAACGTTGAACGTGAAAAAAATGACACCCGACCGGTCGTTCCTGTCCAACCGGAGCCTCCGACAATAAAACTTCGCTCTCACCTACCCGAGGCAGCATGTCAGGGGTTCGAAGCCCTCGGTGAGATTCGCATCCACGTCCTGCCGGTTTTCCCCGGTGCAGCGCAGGATGCGGGCTCTTCACGCACCGGTGAAGCGCAGACAAAAACAAGTCTTGTACCTTGATCTACAATTTAGCTCATACGCATGCGCAGATTGGACTATATAAATAAATATTCCTTTAACGATATAAACACATGTTGTATTTCTCATCAACAAATAACAAAATACAGAATACTTTATTAATCCCGGAGGGAAATTCAGGCACAAGATTTCATTTGATCCTGAGTCTGAATTTAATATTGTTTGATTTAATTTGAATATGATTTACATTTATATTTAACATTAAAAATCTTCTTTCTCCCATTAAAACAACAACATTGCAGAGTTTGAATGTGAATCAGGTAAAATAGATTCGTTCTGAATCCTCGTGCATTTCCACACGTCCACCGCCAGAGGGAGACAAACACGCATGGTCCCAGGTTTACTCGATTTATGCAATTTATGACTTATTAATTCATCATCATATAGGATCAAGGATTCACCTTGGAGTCTGTGCACTTTCAGCAGGATGACGAAACTGCTTCCGGTTTTCCCATCTTCCTGAAAAACCTTTCACATGTTTTAATCACTTCCTGGTGGTGTTCCTTTTTTTCTTTTCCTGACACACTCTTTGTGAACAGTGTTGCAGCAGAAGGGGGGGGGGGGGGGATCCCGCCGGGCAGAAATAAGTTGCATGTCATGTTTAATTTTTTCAGCTGAGGAGGGGGCGACGGTTGGAAACTCCCCGTTGAGCTTCCAACATTTGGGGACAATGAGCACAACTGATCAGGGATCAGGAAAGCGGGTGAGGAGGCAGAGGGTGGGAGAGTTCATCGGGAGTCTGCAGCCCCCCCCCACACACACACACACACACTCAGGAAGCACACACGCGCGTGTTGCCCATGGTTAGTGTGAATCTGGAGGAAACAGGTGCCCTCATTGTTTCCACAAAAAAAACAAAATCTGGAAAAATGTGATTCATAGCAAAAGAGTGAATTAACGAAAGAAAGGAAGTCCAGGTGGAAGGAGGGACGCGATCGGCAGCGCGTCAGACGATATCAAACGAGACAGCCCGCACCAGAGCTCCAATTGGTATCAAAATTATTTAATTTAAAATTGTACAAAAAAAAAAAAAGCATCTTTGTCCAGCAAATTAATTCATACAGATACAGGCGTCGGTTTGATGAATCCAATTACAGTCAGAATTACATTTGTCGTGTCCAAGACAAGAAAACAAGAAGTCCGTCGCCTGCTCGGAATCTTAAAGCAGATCTCACTGCAGGTTGTTGTTGTTGTTTAAAACATGGAGGCCCCAGGCCTAAAGACACGTCTTCATTAAATACGCATATTAGCAACTTGACACTATCGAAGTGTCCAAGTCGACAAAGTGTTTAACATTTCATTTATCCCAAAAACTCTTACGTTCACCATCGGTCCTTCAGAAAACGTCCGTTTATCACGTCAGAATACAAACAACAAACATCCCACATTTCTGTCCCCGCCTTCTTCCTTTCTCTCTCCCTTCCTCTCTCTCTCTCTCTCTCTCTCTCTCCCTCCACGGACCTTCAATAACACTTTCTTTTTCTCTTTCTCAAGCAAACCGCTCTGGGTTACTAATCACCGATATTATCCTAACTGGCATCCCGGTCGTGATGAATGCGGCCCCCCCCTCAGCAGGCCTGCAGGATGGACCGGAGGGGGGAGGGGGGGGTTCCCCCAGCACCTTGTAGCGGAC
>NC_090919.1:1643519-1670930 GCF_040956055.1 Brachionichthys hirsutus
ACACACACACACACACACACACTCACACACACACACACACACACACACACACACACACACACACACACACACACACACACACACACACACACACACACACACACACACAACACACCTCCGATTGCATCCTGCAATGCTGCTTAGAGACGTGGATGAAAAACGCCTGCGCAGGACATCCGTCAATAATAAAGCAAGCAGGAGGCGGGGAGGAGGCGAGGGAGGAGGCGAGGGAGGAGGTGGGGAGGCGAGGAGGACAAGGTCGTTGAGGTCGCGGGTAACAAAATCCAGACTCAAGAAGGAAAGGAGATTCCTGTGGAAATGAGCGACTCGTCACAATAATGATAATAATAATAAACGAAAAGCAAACGTGTCAAAATTCTGCAGTTTCTTCCTTTGAAATCGTGAATCGGATGTCGAACGGTTTGCTCGGGGGTGTCGCGCTCACGTGCGCATCCTTGTGTCGCGCTCACGTGCGCGTCCTTGTTCTTTTATTTGTTTGGATGGAGGTCAGATCAATTGTGTTCTTTGTTTTAAAGGAAAAAAGAGAAAGAAAAGAGAAAAACAAGGATTAAGAAAACAGCGAGGGAGGTGTGGGTCTCGGCTACTTCCAGGCATTGTGAGAAGAGCGGATGGGGGGGGGGGGGGGGGTGAGACCACTACTAAATGGGTTTGGCTCGGAGTCGGTGCCGGTGAAGATGGGAGCGACTTCCTGCTCCTTATCCGGCGCTCGGTCAAACAGAACAAACTTTCAACCCCCCCCCCCCCAGGCTGGGTACCAAAGTGTTGGAGGCTCGTGCCACGACAACAACAGATCGGCCTCTTCCTGAGGCGGCTTTCTGGACATATAAGGGCATGCAGCTACAGGAAGGAGGGAAAGGAGGAGAGGATCGGGACATCCCCGGGAGCAGTCTTGCTATTGGCCGAGACAGGCGGAATAGAAGAAACAGCAAAGTTATGAAACCCTGCGTTTGAAAAGGGGGGTGAGGGGGGACGGAGACGAGGGTGAGGGGGAACTAAGACGAGGGTGAGGGGGGACGGAGACGAGGGTGAGGGGGGACTAAGACGAGGGTGAGGGGGGACGGAGACGAGGGTGAGGGGGAACTAAGACGAGGGTGAGGGGGGACGGAGACGAGGGTGAGGGGGGACTAAGACGAGGGTGAGGGGGGACTAAGACGAGGGTGAGGGGGGACGAAGACGAGGGTGAGGGGGGACTAAGACGAGGGTGAGGGGGGACGAAGACGAGGGTGAGGGGGGACTAAGACAAGGATGAGGGGGGGGACGAAGACGAGGGTGAGGGGGGACGAAGACGAGGGTGAGGGGGGACTAAGACGAGGGTGACGGGGGACGAAGACGAGGGTGAGGGGGGACTAAGACGAGGGTGAGGGGGGACGAAGACGAGGGTGAGGGGGGACTAAGACGAGGGTGAGGGGGGGACAAAGACGAGGGTGAGGGGGGGACGGAGACGAGGGTAACCCAAATGCCATGAACCACGTAAAGATGAACGTGTTCCACCAAATTCTGTGTTTAAACACCAAATACAAAGCCGGCTGTAATTTGTTTGTTTGCGTTGCCATAGTTACTCAAAAGGTCTACACAGACAGCAGTAAAGATGTCAAAGCTTCCATGATTATTATGAGAATACATTTTCTGCCATAGTTCGTTTTATTTTTAATTAACAGACCCCCTCTGCCCCCCCCCCCCCCCCTTCCCTCTCTGAGTGCGTACGCAGAGCAGCTACGTCACGCATCGGGAATGCGGTGAGACGCAGCTGCGGCTAAAGGCCCGAGGATCCCTAAATGAAGTAGGTTAGCGACGCTCAAGCTAAAAGAAAGTCGTCTCTGCTCAACTTTCGCTGGCCTGCGGGCATTTTAATAGCGTCGTAGGTTGTTGTTTTTTTTTCGTGTGTGGCTGCTTCCGGTCGGTAGGTGTCGGTTATTTCTTCCGTTTCCGCAAAGGTTAGCCTCGGGAAAAGCGCTAGCTACGCGCGCGCGAGAGAGCTCTAGACAAGCTAGCTAGCAAAAGTGCGTAAGCTTGTCAACGTAAGCTAGCAAAGTAGTCCTTTATTGTTTAACGTATTTGCTGTTTTGCGTGACGCGCAGCCGAGAGATTCCAAAAAACAACCGCTAATGTTGCGTTGAAGTAACGTTACCGTTTAAAGAAAGTGCGCTTTAGAGTGTTGCCTGTTTGTTTTTCACAAGTTGTAACTTGATCTTTATTTTTTTTCCCGATGAGATCGAGGAGAAGCGGATAATCGATGTAAAGCTACCGAATGCTAACAGTTAGCTCATGAGTCCAACTTCAGTATTTATCGCGGTGTCTTCCTTTTTTTTTTTTTTTGTTCCATTTTTAGCGAACACGTTTCTGCTTTTTGGTGAAACGTAAAGATAACGGTGTAGCCTGCCTTCACAATAAAAGCACCGATAATCTAATTGTTAAAGAAAACCCAAGAAGCGTATGTTAAACTGACCAAGTGTGAACATTCGAATCAAGATTCCGTTAGTTTAAAGTTATTTCAACCTCATTTTCTCCTTATTAAATACTTTGTGTGTGGGGGAGACACTTTGAAATCAGAGTAATTTTACTTTGAAATGCAAAAAATACCGGATGTTGTATTTATCTATTCTAGTGCGCTTGTTTTCATCACCTTTTGACATCTTATGAAATGCTTTACGTTCATCTTCGAGTCCAGTCGAGCTAATTTATTCATGCATTTGATTTCAAAACACAAAGAGACGCAAACGTAGAGATTAATATCTTGGGCCGGATCCCCTTACCCCTTTTAATCCTCTTACCGGTGAAGACCCCATGACCCATATTCAGTCAGCGCGCCAACATCGATCTGCTTTTGTTCTCTCCTGTGCTTGAAATCCATTCGTGGGTTTTTGTCTGTCACTTTTTCCTTTCTGTCTCCCCTTGAAGAGCCCCGGGGGGGGCAGAGTGAAGCGCTTTGTCGGCTGTTATTCGTCCCACAGAGGATTGCGTAATGGGCCAGGTGTTGTTAAACCACACTTCCTGTCTCCACACATCGGCGATGCCAGCGTGTAAACACCCGGAGACAATAACCATTGTGGAGGCTAACAGGCCGGGGGGGGGGGGTAACCTCCGATTCGCAGCTGTTTGTGTACGAGTTTGTTTGTTTTTGTGGTTGCCAAGCAAGTTTTTTTGTTGTTTTTTTTGTCTCCAAGTGCACAAAGTCGCTCCGACACGGGGCAGAGTGGAGGCGGCTGGAAATCCCCGAAAGGCCTTCTGTCTTCCTGCCGCTTTGTTGTTGAACCTCTGTGCCCACGTTGCCACGGGAAACGGCTGCTGAAGCATCTCTTAGTTTCCATTGGTTACGTGTTGCATAAAACGCCCACGGAGATACGCGTGCGTCCGGCTGCAGCTCAGACTCTAAACGTGCGTAAAAACATTCTCCTTCCTGTCTCCGTTGGCAGCGCCCGCCATGTCCGGACCCACCTGGCTTCCTCCAAGGACCCTAGGTAGCCCAGATCGAGCCCAGATGGCCCACCCTGCTGGCTCGGCGATTTACAGAGCCCCCAACAAGCAGGGGGGGTCCGACTTCCGCCCGAAATACGGCCCCTATGACCAGAACGGGGGAGGGGGAGGGGTGGCCAACAGGTACATGGCAGCAGGACCCACAGGTAAGACCAGTGATCATCTAGTAAGAGTTGCATATCGCCCCCCCCCCCCGGTGAAAGTGTTTTGTTTCATCTGTGAAGTCAGACGAAGGTTCTCTTTGATCTGTAGTTTTGGCGTCTGCGCGCCACCCTGAAGGCGGGCTCGTCCACCATTCGCCCGCCGATCACTACTACGCCCCCCCTCGGGGTCCCACAGAGGAGCGGCGCTGGGGTCCTCACGGGGACGGCTTCGAGCTGATGGTGGGCGCCGCCGCCGCCGCCGCTGCACGTCTGAGCCAGAACCGACCCTCTAAGCCGCCGCCGCCGTGCGTTCTCTGCTTTCAGCGCCGGGCTGCCGAGGAACCGGCGGGCTACCACTCCAGAATCGACGCCGACATCGACTCCCTCACCAGCATGCTCGCCGATCTGGACCGCCACCAAGCGGACGCCGGCTCGCAGGTAAAGGACCGGAAGCCCGTCTGCCCGTTGTGGACCGGGAAGAACTAATCCTGCCGTCGGTTCCTCAGCTGTACGACAACGTGCCTTACAACACATACCAGAGCGCAGCCGCGCCCCAGGGTCGACCGTCCGGGGGCCACCCCCAGAGCCAGTACCCCTACCCCCCCTCCCCGACCCCTCACCCCTACCCTCAGCCCGTCCCGGCCTCCTACACCACGGCTTCGACGCCCACCGGGCCCCGGTTCAGCGTTCAGGTCAAGACGGCGCAGCCCGTCACCTACTCTCAGACGGGGAGGCGGGCCGAGCAGGCGTACGCCCCGCCCCCTCCGCGCCAGCACGCGCCACGCCCCTCTCCCCAGAGTCAGACGAGCTGGCGCCTCCCGCATCAAGCGCAGGAGGCGCACGCCGAACCGGAGCGAAAGGGGGGCGGCTCGGGGTCCGGGGGGAGAACCGGCCAGGTTTCACTCTCCAGAAATATCCAAACGGGATCCGGAGCATCGGAAAACCCGGCACATCCGTCCGGCAAGGTGGGTCGACGCCCGTTCCCTGAATATGAAACAAACTGTCATGGAAGGGGCTTGGTTCTAGTCCCCCCCCCCCCCCCGTCTGCTTCCAGCAGGGACCGGCGGCGACCAGGCCCGAGGAAGAACTGGACCGGCTCACCAAGAAGCTGGTCTACGATATGAACCACCCCCCTGCGGAGGACTACTTTGGTACGGCCTCCGTTCACGTCGCCGTTACACCGCAGCGACCCGAGACGCGTGACGTTTGGCCCGCCTCCTTTCAGGCCGCTGCGCCCGCTGCGGCGACAACGTGGTCGGCGACGGCAGCGGCTGCATCGCCATGGAGCAGGTGTTCCACGTGGAGTGCTTCACCTGCATCACCTGCCACGCCCGTCTCCGGGGGCAACCCTTCTACGCCCTGGACAAGAAGAGCTACTGCGAGAGCTGCTACATCGTAAGCGAAGCGTCCCCGTCCCCGTCCCCCCCGCTCGTCCGCCCTGCTCTGACCCGCCGTCGTCTCCAGAGTACGTTGGAGCGCTGCTCAAAGTGCTGCAAGCCCATCCTGGACCGGATCCTGCGGGCCATGGGGCGGGCCTACCACCCGCGCTGCTTCACGTGCGTGGTCTGCAGCTGCTGCTTGGACGGCGTCCCCTTCACCGTGGACGCCGCCTCTCAGATCCACTGCATAGACGACTTCCACAGGTGAGGCGCCGGTCGAACCCGCCGCCGCCTGCAGGTGCTCCGGACTCTAACGCCGTCCCGACGCCCCCCCCCGACAGGAAGTACGCGCCTCGCTGCTCGGTGTGCGGCGAACCCATCATGCCCGAGCAGGGTCAGGAGGAGACGGTCCGGATCGTGGCGCTGGACCGCAGCTTCCACGTCGACTGCTACGTCTGCGAGGCGAGTCTCAAACACACGTGCACGTTTGCTGCTTGTTTTTACGGCGCTGAAGTCCTGTGTGTGTGTGTGTGTGCGTGCGCTCCTCAGGAATGCGGCCTCCTGCTGTCCTCTGAAGGGGAGGGGCGGGGCTGTTACCCGCTGGACGGCCACATCTTGTGTAAGAGCTGCAGCGCTCGCCGCATCCAGGACCTCTCGGCTAAGATCTCCACCGACTGCTGACGAGCCCCGGGAGGCCCCTCCCACAAAGCCAAGGACAATCAGAGCGCTTGTAGCGCCACCCGGTGGCGACCAGGCGAGGTGTCGTTTACAGAGCAGCATTTTCTTTTCCCCGCTCCAAGTTACAGACGGTTCGAACGCCTTTCCCCGAGTTCCCTCTCGTCCACATGACCGTCTTCTTGTTTTATTTTGCGCACGGCTGCACCTTTTTTTCAGGCCACTGGGGGGGGCTCCACTCACAGCTGATCAGAATCACGTGGATGCGTTAACGGCCGGTCGGGCTCGGCGGCGAAACGGAACCTTTCAGTGCAGCGACGGAAAGTAGCCTGAAGGAACGTTACGTACGTTTATCCCCTCGTTTTCCGTCCTGTTTTTTTACGTAACTTCAAAGGGCTAGATTTGTGTTTTTAAGTCTTACCTCAAGGACGTCGTTTAGCTTCAACAACCATCATGTGTTTGAAACGTGCATATATATATTTTTTTGCGATCACGCCAAAACGTTCTCATCGTGTTGTAAACGTGCGTCCTGATCCGCGCCGTCGCCTCCAATCACGTCGTCCATTGATTCTCCTCGCCGTGTGAAATGCTGTGAATGAACTTGTAACTGAAAGCGTGGCGTTGCTGCAGACCGGTTACCGTGGGAACGGGTTGCATCGACGTGAAACCACGAGGCGACTTTCTCTCCTGATGCAGGTTGTCTTAACTTAATTATTAAAACGTCAACACAAAATGTCCAACCTTGTTTTCGTCACTTTCTTAACATCAAAAACCGGAAGGTCCAACGCCGCTGATTTTACATTATGAGTGCAGAAGGGCGGGACGGGCGCTTCTTGGTGGGCGTCCATAGTCAAAATGCAAGGGCATCGAACCCAGAACAGAAGCAGAAGAGCCCGAAAGTTGAAGGTGATGAAGCCGAAAGTCCACAAAGAGGAATATCAGCCGGAATTCCAGCCCAAGTTTAAAGACTTGAAAGTCGCCGCGCTGAGGAGGCGGAGCCGGAGCGGGAAGGAACCACGCCGTCTCCATAGTTCTATCTCGTTTGTTCATCAGTCATTCTCTGTCCTACCTGCTGGTCGGGCTTCACCTCGGCTGTCCTCCATTAAATAGGGGGGGGGGGGGGGTCTGGTTTGCTTCATCAACCCTGGGAAAGAAGCATTACAGTTAAAAATGTGTGTAGAAACGTACTGGATTGTTGCAGCAGGGTTTTTAGGATATATTTTTTTCTTCACGATATTAACTCAAAGCACTGAGAGCGCAGACCTCCGCCAAGCAGCTCGCTGCCCTTCTAACTGGATCTTCACCGTCCACACGGTGATCTGGATCATCACCAAAGGGTTCTAGATGGTTCTTGGTATCTTTATCCACCAACCATGAAAAGTCAAAGTGAATCAGAGCTGATGTGTATTTTTCACAGATTTTTGAATCCATAAATGGGGTTTTGAATAAATAAAATATTTTCTACAGACTCCATTCTGGATCCTGATAACATTCCAAAGTTCGGCGATCTGATCACGTGTTACACAAATCACTTTAGATTTACAGAGTAATTAATCGATACACTTTGCATGTTGAACAGCGAATCATCCATCACAACAAATCAAGCAACTACAGATGGATGGCTGCTCACATTACAGCCGTCCGCCACCAGGTGTCGCTGCGAGATCGCTTTTGTTTAAACGCCTCATGAAATAAATATCTAAGCGGCTTTTGGGAATCCACTTTTATCAAAAGTCAATAATCGAATGCGTTCGTAAAAGTAAATTCTTTTATTTTAATTTAATTTTTTAATATAATTAGCCTTTAAAATGACAGCTGAGTCAAGATGGCGACCTAAAGGCGAGCAGTCGCCGCGAAACGAGCCCACTGAGGCGCGCGCCTGCAGGATGACGCGGTGTTCTCTCGTTTTAGTCGGTGCGTGTCAGAAGCGTTGGTGCGATGGTGACGTCACGTTACAGCGAACTAAATATGACGTGTGTGTTTCAGCGCGCTGCTCCTGCTGGCCTCACCTGTCCGTGTCATCGCTCCAGTGCCGACAGGTGAGACCGATTGAGCGACAAAAAAAAAAAAAAGACAATTGTTCACGCCCACACCACGTCATATCCGGAGAAATGAACGTAGAGGTTGTTTTTGGTTTTTGCTTTGTTCCCTTTCTCTGAATGTTTCCAGGAATCTTTCAAACCGCTTGTCTTCAGCGTCACTTCCTGCTTTCCGTCCAGCCCGGCGTCCTCGGCCCGGCGTGGCGCCTTGACTTTGAAGGTGTGGGAGGTCAAATGGGGGTGAGGGGTGGGGGGGGGGGGGGGGGGGGTACCAGAGAAATGTCCAATGAAGTGAACGTGCTTGATTGACATTTGACCTTACAGACCAGCACGGACGCCATTTCCTGTCCGGCCGGGAGGCCGCCCTGTGCGGCTACACCGTCCTCGCGGGGGAAGGCGGGCGCCTGGTGCTGCGGGCCTCCTTCCACGCCTGCCATGTCTTCAGCGAGGTGGAGTTTCGGTCTTCCACCTTTTGTTTAATGATTCTAACGCTTTTATTTACGCGCCACGCTCCTCACCTGCTCCGCAGGAAGGCTGGGGCGTCCACCTGCGTCTTCGGTTCGTGAGCCTGCAGGCGGACGGGGAGGGGGGTGCGGCGTACCCCCTCCGGCTCCGCTGCCCTCTCCGGGGCCGGCTGGGCGCCAGAGAAATCGTCTGTGAGGAAAACTACATGGAGGTAAAAGAGAGACGCGTCTGGATCACCAAAAGGGAGCCGCTGATTTGTGCTTCCCTCTCGAGGTGTCGATTCGGCGGCCTGCCGTTCCCGCCGCGCCCACAGGCGAGGTTAGTGAACCACAAGTCCCTAAACGCCTTCGCGTGAACGCCGTCGCTGAACGGGCTTCCCCCTCCGTCGTCCAGCGGGCGGCTGACGTGGGGGTGGCGTTCCACAGAGACGGTCGGCCTCCGGCGGAAGGGGGGGTCCTGTCCCGGGCGGAGGCCTCTGCCCTGGGCTACCGCATCTCCCTCGGCGACTCCCGCCTCACCCTCCGCTGTCCTTACTCCTCCCCTTTCTCCTACTTCGTCAAGGTAACCGTCGGCGATTTGCCGAGGCCCTGTCCGCCGTCGCCGTCGGTGATCTCTGTCGGTGTCTCTGTCTTTCCTCCAGGAGAAGGGAGTGGATTTAGAGGTCGTCAGGGCAACCATCCTGGTCCGCCTCCGGAGGAACGTCCTGGCCGCCGACGCCGCCGTGGCCTGCGTCCTGAGTAAGCCCGCGGCGTCGGTGTCGCCATCTTTGCCGGCGTGACTTATCCACCGCTTCTCGTCCCCAGACGGAGCGGCGGTGGACGGGTCCGAGCTGGTGTGGGCTGTCCCTCACGTCCCGTCGCCGTTAGTCCACGGCGCGTTCGGGGACAGAGGCCTGAGCGTCGGACTGAACCATTCCGAAAGCGAGGAGAAGGGAGTCAAGATCGGCCTCCGGGAAGGAAGACTGGAGGTCAGGATTCCGTTTGGAGTCCGCGGGGGACGCATGAAGGTAAAACATCCGGTTCCTTCTTCTTTGTTGGACCTTTCATGGCGTTCGCTGTCGCTCCTCCAGAGCGGCGTGGTGAGAGGACGGTACAGCCGGTCCATGTCCGTGGACCTGTTCCTCATGAGGCAGTGGACAGACGGACGCTGGCCTCTCACTCAGCATCGCTCCTTCAGGCTCCTCACGACTCCTCTCGTCCCGCAAACGCCCTTCTTCACCGGGAGTAAGTCGCCATTGTTCTAATCGCCGCGATGAAAAGAACCAGAAACAGATGAATGATCTCCATCGCAGGCCCCGCCCCCCCCGAGGGCTTTTTTTCCGACACTCTGGGCGTCTTCGCGGCCGACGCCTCGCTCCAGAAGGTCACGGTCGACGGCGGCGGCAACCTTTTAACCTGGACCCCGAGCCGCCGGGCGGACCTCGCCGTGTCCAGGGTCTCCCACGCCAACGGGAGCCACTCCCTCCAGCTGGTTTTCCCGTTGTCTCATCCAAAAATCATCCCGGAGGTGAGATTCGGGAAGACGTTCCCCCGACGCGCGGCAGATCAGAAGCCGGTGAAACGCCGCCCGCCGTCTGGTCTCAGTTTATAGGCGGCGGCTACGAGACGTACGGCTTCACCATCACCTTTGTCATTACCCTCCGTCCCACCGGAGAGACGGTTCGTCATCAGGAGACCGTGGAGCGCAGCGTCGCCTACGCAGGTCAGGACGCGTCCCGGCTTCCTTCCCGTCCGTCCTATTTTAAGTGCAGCAGACGTTTTTCTCCCGTCCCTCAGCGCCGACGTCCCCCAAACTGGAGGGAAAGTGCAAAGAGAGCAGCCTGCTGGTGCTGCTGCGCCACGGGGCCCGGCCCGAGCGGCAGCAGGAGCTCCTCCTCGGGGGCCGCTTGCTGGACTGGGACCTGGTGGAGATGGGCGGCTTTGTGGTGGAGGCGGAGGACGACTACTTGACTGTGGAGATCCCGTCCTCCGGCCCCGGAGTGAACTTCTTGGTGATCAGTCGGCGGTTCAGGGGCGTAACGGATATTTTCCGTCTTCTTGCCGCCCAACGGTTTCTTTTCTCCGTTCCAGGAGCCGACGCTGCGGGGTCTCGTCTCTGGCGTAGACGTGTCCGTTGTGGATGCGGACTCCCTGAGGGTGCAGGACCGCCTGGTCCATAAATGCAACTTTCCTGTCCGAGAACTTCTAGGTAGCTAAAAAAAAAAAAAAAAAAATGTCCAGCTTTTGAGCAGTGAAAATGTTCGACTTTAAATTCCCTTCCTCCAACAGCCTGTCTGCCGGGAGGGAGGATGGTGGCGGTGGTCGACACCACCCACACCGTCCCTTCCACCCATCCCAACCGAACCTCCTTATTGGATCCCAGCTGCGTTCCCACGGAGACGGACGGTGCCAGAGCTCTCTTCGACTTCAGCCTGGACTCCTGTGGAACAACCGTCACCGTGAGACGCTCGAGCTTAGCTTTGGTTTTAACGCCGACATTCTTTCCTCTCTCATCGACTCTCATTTCCTCAGACCGAGGGAAACTTCCTCGTTTACGAAAATCAGATCGCTTCCTCTCGAGACCGCCTGCCTTTCGGCGAACTGCTCGTACACAGAGACTCTCCTTACAGGTGAGGGGAAATCACCTGAAGCCGATCGGCCGACTCCCTCCAGGCGACGCTCGATAGAAGGTCTGGTCCCGTTTCAGGCTGACGGTTCAGTGCCGATACCCGGCGAATGAGAGCAGCACGCTCGCCGTGCGGCGCCGTCTGAACCGATCCAATCGGAGGGAAGCTGCAAACACAGGTATGGAGGGAGTTAGCGTTCATGTCTGACTGTTGAGCACTATTAAAGTGTGATCCTTTTGCTCTTGCATTCCATTAAGGTCAAAGGAACCGGAGGGGGAATTGGGAAGGATGACGAACCCATCAATGGTGTGGGGGCTGAACATGTTAACGCCCCCCCCGTGTTTTCTACCCGCTTGAACCCCAATAAAACATTTTCCATCTTACCGGGTTGTGCTTCACGTTTGTCCTCATGACTGAATTCCTGTCAAATTGATTCGCCCGCACAAATACTTGGGATCGATGCCATTTCGGAATGTTGGCAAGCCTCTCGATGCTTCACATTCCCACTATCAGGATGCGCCTTCACACCAAAGTCGAGCAGTTTGAATCCGGAGATGATCAGTGATTTTAGAACATCTATTCCGCACCACCACAGGGAAACACTTCAATGTTAGTTTGGCTCTGAAACCAGAACCCATGCTGAACTCCAGTCGGAGCAGAAGATGAGTCTACCTCTCTGCGAGTCACGGGAGCTGCTGGAGACGATCCCAGCTTGCTACGGGTGAGCACCAAGGTAGGATGCGGCAAGACCAACGACTTAAAGACTATAATCTCAAATTGCGCAGGCAGCCAATGAGAAACGGTGCCGTTATTCCCCTTCAATGGAAGACGCATTTCAACGTTTAACCTTTGCGGGAGAGTCCCCGCTAGACGAAGGCCCCACATCTGAAGTAGCGCTCGTTCAGCATCTTACTGAAGCTGAACTTCATATCCGGTGCTGGAATGCTAGTTCCAACTGTCCGTTGCGGGCGCCCCCCCCTACTGTGGGTTCAATAGAAGACAGACTCTGTACTGCACATTTGATCCATTTATTGTTTTGCATTCAATACACATTTCTAGTCTTTGCTTGGACTCGCGATCATCCTCTTGTTCCTGCAAAGAGAAGCAAAAATTTAAGAACAGATGACCTATCTTAATACACCCCCCCCCCCTCCATGTTTGATTGAAGTACTGACTTTGAGAGAGCTTCTGGAGAAAGGGGGACACTCTGATGTATTTAGCTGAAGAGAGGCGACTCGACTTTCTGGTACTCGCCAGGGTCCTTCTGGTAACGGGCACAGTCGTTGGCTCAATGGTGGGATGCTGCAGACCTGAAAACGATGCAGCCGACATTTAAAAAAAGGCAGTTTAGAGACTTAAAAAGTTTATTGAACCAAGTACCTTGAGGGGAGTGCAGAATGTGGCCAATTCCAGCTGCGTCAGACTCAAACCTGTAGACCGAGAAGAGGCGATGCAGCCCAGCCAGGGAGTACGTGCACTTTATCGTCACGCTGAGAAAGAGAAACGCAAACCATGCCTTCAGGCCCAAGCTCAGGAGAAACCGGGCCATCTCAAGTGTCGGGGCCGAGCCCACCTGTCGGTATAGCCGCTAAAGCCGGGAGCTCCTCCCGCATCCTGCTCATGGCTGAAGAAAATCTCATTCTCATACATCACATTTTCTTTGCTGAGCTAGAGAAGGAAGAGCGTAAAGTCAATCTACGGAACGAATCCAAGCGTCGTCCCCCCCCCCCACCTGGGAGCAGCGGTACCTTTATTGTGGGGTGACAGCTGTTGAGTGGAAAAGAGAAGAGAACCCTGGTTCCGTCCGCTTCTTTGGGTCGACACCGTTCGTCCGCGAGGTGGATTTTGACATGAGACGTCGCACTCGGGATGCTCAGAGGCAAGTCGGCCACCACGGTCATCCGGCCATCAGGCGAACACACTGCAAACAGAAGCGCTTCAGCAGGTGTCCACTAAATGAGACAGCACATCTGCTGTTGGAGTGCAGAGGACGGTCGTACTGATGAACTCAGTCCTAGTGAAGGGACAAGTCCTCACGGAGGAGCCCTGGACCGCCGAGGTTTCACGATCTCGCACAAGGATCTCAAACGTTCCCAGGAAGCTCTTCAAAGTAATGTTCTGTACAAAGAAAACGCACAGAGTCATTAATGTCCACATTCAAGCAACCGTCGCATAAAACGAGTTCTGCTCTGAGTCCTCATCACCGTGTATTTGAACCCATGACTGAACAGCGGGACATCCAGCAGCAGAGTCTTGCTATCGTTGCTCATGACGTAGCCGAGCTGGGCTGCCAGTTCCGACGTCAAAGGGTCCTCGCCGATACTGATCTCCCACACGTAGTCAAAAGGTCGGTGGTCCAGTCTGAAGCCGATCCCATCAGTCAAACAGCCGGAGGTAAATTCCGGAGGAGCTGTCAGACACGGACATTTTCAGTCCCTTAAAATTAAAGACGGACGGACAGAAAATAAGGACGGTGACTTACAGACGTCCGTCGAAGCCGTGACCGACGCCAGGTGGAAAAAGAGATTCTTTTCTGGCAGAACCGTCAGGGTGTAGTTGATGTCCAGCCTGTGCTGCATCGCTCTGGCACCTTTGTTTAACTAGAACGCAGATTCGTTTCTATAAATCGACCAGGAAATGGTTTCCACGTACAAACCCGGCATCAGAAGACATTACCAGACAAATTCATTGAGGCCCTTTACCTGCTGAAAGACGTCAGGATCATCAAAAGGGACTTCCATAGTGTAACCACGAGTGTCATTAGGATGGATAACCTCCGTGACAGTGCTGCCGATCTTATTTGTAAAGGGAACAGCGTATTCTTTGCCTTTCAGGACAACAGCAATCAGCTCGAGGTCTAGAGGAACATCGCCGAGGTAGACCGTGAACAGCCTCTCCTCAGGAACTGTACCTAAAAACGAACGATGCCGTTCAGGTTACGGTTGGCCCAGCCGGTCACATGCCTGGTTGGAGACTTACGGTCTTCAGAGAAAACAGGGCGTGGCAGCAGGGGAGTGGACAGTGTCCTGTGAAAGCGGACTCTGGTGTCATCCTCGTCCACGGAGATCTGCTCCAAGTAGAGCTCAAAGACGTAGAACTCGTAGAGGTCGCCCGACGCCACGCTCTGCGGAAGGTACACAGCATCATTTAGCTAATCGGCACGCTTTAGATCAAAGCTTGCGACTGCAGAAACCACACGACCACGCCCGCCGACCTTCCTGTAGCCGCCTTCAGCATTGTAGGGGATGCCGATTTGGACCGCGCCGTTGTGCGTCGCCACCGTGTACCCTCTCTCCTCCGCTTCCGGCCGCTGTACAAGCTCACCGTTGACGCCAACATTGATCTGCGTCTCGTGTAGCCCAGCAACCAGCGGATAAAGCGCTTCGGGAGTCTGCCACATCAAGTAGCCACCGTCATACGATCCTTCATCTGCGGGGAGATTACACAAATGTTGTCCTAGCCGTTCATCCCGTGACATGATACAACTAGTCCGCGGCGCCAATACTGACCCAAGGAGCAAGCGGCCACCAGGTCAACGACAAGGACAACCCAGCTTTGTCTGGAGAACAACGTGGCGTGGACAACCTCTACAGGAACGTCGGTCACCTGGAGAGAAACTCGCACTGAGACAGGTACCGGCAGCAAGACAGTTTACGGCATGCAACCACGTGAATATTTACGCCAGTGTGGAATGCGTAGGGTTGTCCATATGGAGTCCGAAATACAAGCCGTCCGTCGGTCAAGTCAAACATGTAGCCCTGGTTCTGAGCTTCTGTAAGGTTCATAGGCTTCAGCTCCTGCCCCGCACTCTGGAACATCACCTGCCAGCCCGAGACGGCCGAGGTGTACGCCTGGAAAGAGCGGCGAGGCAAATCGGTGCCGAAACCATTAGACTTTGCAGTCAGTCACTTTTGCCAGAAGACCGCGTCATACCTTCTGGACTACAGCGTCCCAGTCTTCTCTTGTTGTCCCAGATGGACAAGCCACATCACTCCTTACAGACACCTACAGAGAAACCAGAGTTAGAGAGAGAATTCAAAGTGTCGTCGAGTAAGATGTCGCACTTACCTCCATGTAGTTGGCTTCACAGGCGAGTTCTCTGGAGGCCCAGGGAAGAGCAGGAGAACAAGTCTTGCTCAGAGTGTAGGTCAGCACCACGTCATCATGAGTCACAATCAGGTTGACGTTGAACGTGAACGCTTCATCATCCTGGAACGAGGTGTACAATAATCTATGAAGTTAAGACCTTTAGTCGGCCCATTTCTAAGGAGTTATAATAAGTGAAACACACCGTGTTGCCGGTGTGACAGCTGAAGTAAGACGCTCTGAGCTCCACATGGCCCGACAGAGGGAGGACACGGACGCTGTAGCCGCAGGTGGCTGCGTATTCCTCCGTGATTGGATACACACCCGTCCCATCTGGAAGCAGTATTTGTTCCGTCATTCTTCACTTAATAAAATTAGTCAGCTTTAACTTATTAGATATATTCTCAAACATCCAAGAGTAGGCATTGTCAATGAGAGACAGATGAGTCCCAGGTCTCCCAAGGACAGATTTAATAAAAGTGCACCTACCTACAGCCTCGAAACGCGGCTCTTCCCAGGTGAACGAGAGATCAACAGCTATCATGAAGTAACGATCACGACACTCCATACGATGGACGTCTGTATTCACAAACAAGCTTGTCCCTTAATGCCTCAAAGCGCGTGTTAACTTCAGCACTTGTTATTTCTTACCATCGGGAAGTTGATCACACTTTGCCATCGACCACACAGACAGCAGTAAGGCAACGCTAGAAGACAAAAGCAGGTAGAAAATAGCAAACACAGCCGCACAAACGGCAACCAGCAGCACGTAAAGGACACGCAAAGCTTCTCACCCAATACACAACCCGGAAGCCACGGCCATGATTGTGTCGGCAGTGTCTAAAGCTAGCTTAGCCGCTAGCAACCTACACCTGCTAGACAACAATTTAGTGTCCTTCTTTTAAAAAGGACCAACTTGCTGAGCTTGTTTCTGCTCCAACCCGGCACCATGCGGTTTGGGGCATGGTGCTCCGGCCTTTAAAGGCCTGTTTCTGCACTGTCCAATCAGCGCCCTTCAGGTGTTAGTCACAGGTGTAGCGCGTCAGCAATCATGCCATCACTGAATTGGTTGCAGGTGATAAGTTCAGTCCTTTCAAATTCATGGCTTTTGAAACTGACTTTTTAAGGCTGTCGTAGCTCGCACCTCGCTTGCTGCTAGTTTGGCAAGTTTTGCTGGTCTATGTCAGCCTGTTTTGGTTAGCGGGTGTAGTTTGCTAGTGGCTAGGCTAGCTGTATATATATCCAGTACAGCAGTGGCCATGGCTGTTGGGTTTTCCCTTGGGTAAGCGGGTCAGCTTACGGGCTGTTTTGTTTGCGTTGACGCTTTTGCTTGCCAGAAACGAACGGTGTGCTCTTGTTTTGCAGCGTGGCTTTGCTTTTGTCTGTATGCTTAAACGTAAAAGGTGCTTGCATGCCTGACGGTAAATAAAATACTATCTTATTTACTAGTAATCGACTGACCGTCCACAATTTGATCTCAATTTATTCTGCAAATCCTTCTCTTCAGGGGTTGTTCACATGGAGTGTCTTGACCGTTACTTCACGATAGCCATTGATCTCTCGTTCGTTGGGGGTGAACCTCACTTTGAAGCTGTGGGTAAGTTCTGAATGGTGCTTTCATGCGACTATGTTCAAGGGAACGCCCTGAATTGTAACGCGTTTGGAGCGATCATTTGAGTTCTCTTCCAGATGAGACTGGTGTGTATCCCATCACTGAGCAATATGGCGCTAGGTGCGGCTACAGCGTCGGCGTTCTCCCTCTGCAGGGCATCGTGGAGCTGCGAGCTTCTTACTTCAGCTGTCACACCGGCAACAAGGTGTGTACAAGTAGCTTGAAATGGTCGCTTCTTTTTATCCACACAGATTATGAGGTAAATGATGGCTTTTTTCTGAGTCTTTCAGGATGAAGTGTTCACGTTCAACTTCAAGCTGGTTGTGATGGAAGAGGAAGCCAACTACACCCTGAATGGGACCTGCTCTCCTGCCTTCCCCTGGTCCGCGAGGGAAGTTACTTGTGAAGCCGATTACATGGAAGCAAGTTTATTTACTCCTTGAATGAATTTTTTCTACTTTGCTTATTTCTGAGTGCATGTGAACATTCTTCCTTTCATAGGTTTCTGTGACGACTGAAGTCACCTGTCCGTCTGGGACAAAGACTGATAACTGGAATGTCCTCAAAGTTGTATGCCCCCCCCCCCCCCCCCACACACACACACACTCCATTTCAATCCAATGAATGCCATGATGTTCTGCTTTTTTTAAGACCATAAAATCTCTTTCCAGGCACATGGCTCCACTACATCAGACTGGCAGGTGATATTTCAGAAGGGCGAGGAACAACTGCCCCCCATGACGCTTTCTGACGCGTGGAATCGGGGCTACATGTTTGAATTGACAGACAAAAGGCTCGTGTTTCGTACACCGTATGGACAACCTGACTCGTCGAGCATTGATGTAAACCAGTAATGCAAAATGTCTTCCATTTGGCTGGTGCAGCACATTGGCTGCGTGCGTCTCAAGTCTAGTCTCTCTCCAGGTGAAGGGGGTTCCGGTAGAGTTAGTCCATGCAACTCTGTTCTCCAGACAAAGCTGGGTCGTCCTCATGGTTGACTTGGTGGCCGCTTGCTCCATGTGTCAGTATTTCCGTCTCATTTGCTGCCGTCAACGTTTGTCTTTAAACTCAAGCTGTGATTCTGGCATCTGTCCCAACAGATGTCGGCTCTTGTAATGACACTGGCTCCATGGTGTGGGAGACTCCGGACCGGTTGTATCCCAGTCTTCACGGTCCACAGCTCAACATTGGGCTCAATGGTAAACTGATGGGACAGTCTGCTGCAGAGGCTGGAGGCTATATTGTGGAGAAGCACAATGGTAAAGTGAGGATTAAGATTCCTTACAGTGCTGAAGGCCGATACAGGAAGGTCAGAAGACACAAACTTTAAATACAACTATCAGCGATTCAAGCGGACGTTCCCTCCTGATGTTTGCGCATCTCGTTACAGAGCGTGGTGGCCGGCGGGCTCTATGAGATTTACGTCTTTCATCTGCATGTGGAACAAATCCTCCGTAACCAGGATCAATTTGAGACCAGGGTCAGATTTCACAGGACGCTGGCTAGTCCCCTCCTGCAGTATCCCCTTTTCACCGAGAACAGAACCGTCCTTCAGGATCGCGTATTCACGGTCTACCTCGGAGACGTCCCCGAGGACGTCGTGTTGACTGCCGTCAATCTAAACGGACAAGAATTTACATTACTTACCGATGGAAGCAGTCACAACGTCACCGAACTCTCTAATCCCAATGCTACTCATAGCTACACTCTGGAGGTTCCTTTCGATGACCCTGTTGTCCTACAGAAGGTAAAAAAAGGCATTTTCGTTGACTGCTAGTCTTCCCCTTTCCTTGCCACTGTCAGCTGTCGTTTCACATTCTAGTTCTCCAAAGAAGATTGGACTCTTCGCTATACGTTGGACATCAACTACACATTGACTGTGCTGCCTGAAAACGAGCGTTATTTCCACCCAGCATTGATCGTGGCAATGTTCACAGACGTCTGTAAGTCAATAAATCAGGATATAGCCCTGCTTTCGTATTCGCAGTCAGCGACTAATCAAATCTCACCCACTTGACAGCTCCGCCAGCCTTTGAAGCCATCTGTTCAGAGTCTGGGGTCAGCTTCAGACTGGACCACCGACCTTTTGACTACGTGTGGGAGATCGGTATCGGCGAGGACCCGTTGACGTCGGAACTGGCAGCCCAGCTCGGCTACGTCATGAGCAACGATAGCGAGACTCTGCTGCTGGATGTCCCGCTGTTCAGTCATGGGTTCAAATACACGGTGATGAGGACTGGGAGCAGAACTCGTTTTATGCGACGGTTGCTTGAATGTGGACATTAATGACTCTGTGCGTTTTTCTTTGTACAGAACATTACTTTGAAGAGCTTCCTGGGAACGTTTGAGATCCTTGTGCGAGATCGTGAAACCTCGGCGGTCCAGGGCTCCTCCGTGAGGACTTGTCCCTTCACTAGGACTGAGTTAATCAGTACGACCGTCCTCTGCACTCCAACAGCAGATGTACTGTCTCATTTAATGGACACCTGCTAAAGCGCGTCTGTTTGCAGTGTGTTCGCCTGATGGCCGGATGACCGTGGTGGCCGACTTGCCTCTGAGCGTCCCGAGTGCAACGGCGCATGTCAAAATCCACCTTGCGGACGAACGGTGTCGACCCAAAGAAGCAGACGGAGCCAGGGTTCTCTTCTCTTTTCCACTCAACAGCTGTGGATCCACAGTAAAGGTACGGCGACTGCATCTCAGTCTCAAGCATTTTATGTTATCTGAACTTTGGATTCTTTTTCTCCTCAGCTCGGTTTGGGATACGTGACCTATCAAAATGAGATTTCTTACCATGCGTTCCTCAAGACGAATGAATCTGTGACTGAGCGGTATGCAGCTCTGCGTTTGCCTCGACTTCTTCAGCCGAACAAAAGGCGCGTGGAAACTATTGCCTTGTCTTTCAGGGTGGGAGTGCGGTGTACCTATCAACTGGCTGCTCTTCACCGCCTCTTCAAACTGTTCAGGTTTGAGGCCGACTCTCAGGTTATCGGTCGCTTCATACGCAGAACACGGCTCGAACCAGGTAGGAGGGTTTCTGTATACGGCAGTCCAGATTCTGACTCCTACTGCGTCCGACGTTTTCTCCTCTCTGCATAGCTCTGCAGAGTCCAACCAACGAACCCACTGCTGTTGCCAAACGGCAAACCGAAATGCCGGTCTCACCTGAGCCTGCCGTCTACCCGGCTGTTCGTGACGTCAAAGATTCCAACGGTCTTAGAAAAGGTGACTGTCAATCGGCCTTTTCTTTTCAATGGTTGACGTCTGAGTTAAAAATATTTTTGCATCTGCTTGCAGAAGCTGAAGGATCTGGATGAGCCGAACAAGAAAATCTGAGGCCATTTTTAAAATGGAGTATACTGATTTGAATAAAGTGTCTTCCTTGTGACTGCTCTGTCTCTTTGACCCACTATAAACAAAATAACTCATGGATGTTTCAAATAAGTGTTTAACGCAACACTTAAGGATTTCTGCCCAGGAGCAGAGGCTGCAGGTGGAGAACGACGTTAGTTGATATCTTGCCATAAAGGAAGGCAGACGGAGCTGCAGGACATGGGGTCAGAAGAGGTCATGGCACTATTCCCCCATTAGGCCAGAAATAAAACCCCGCCCAGCCGACGAGCTGGCAACCCGACGGGACCACCCGGAAGAAGAAACAAACCACCAGGGGGCGCTAATTCGCTGCTGACACGCATGATGGATTTCCTTAATTAAAAACAAAACTAAACTGATTGACGAGCTTCGAACAGGAACACAAAGAGTTAACATGGACGCCAGTGACCGACGCCGCGCCGTGAGTTTAAAATTCACTTCCGTTCTAACTCTGTAGTTCTTACCTTCACTTCTCCGTGTCTCTCCTGAAACAGGGGTCCGCGCTGCCCCCCCCGTGCCCCCCCGTCTCCCGCAGGACCCTGCACCACCCCTCCTTCCTGCCCCTGTACATCGCCGCGGACCTCGGACACCACCGCAGGTACCGCAACACCCAAACAGGTGAGTCCGGCTTCGCTGCGCGTCACTGAAAGACGTCATCCAGGTGTGTGTGTGTGTCACGTGACGACCGTCTCCTCTCCTCCCCCTCCCCCTCCAGTCTATCCCCTCACCCCCGACGAGATGTTCTACTCGGACCCCGTCATGGGCTCCGGGAGGAGGGTCCTCAACACCGTCCGTGATTTGAAGGTGAGTCCCCACCTGAACTGGATTTAATCCGGATTAAGACAGTCAACGTTAGATTAAAATAAATCATAAATGCCTCTTTTTGGGTGGGGGTGGAGTCTTTATTTGGTCGGGAAGATTAAGAGAGTATCTGTGCTCTTTCGGCGGGGGGGGGGGGGGGGGGGGGGGAGCCAGGATTCATTGAAAGTTCGTGTTGACCCTCCCTCCATCAGGTCGATTCCTTCCAGCTCAACACCCCCCCACCAGTTATGTCCGCCCGTGTTGCCCCGCCCGCCCGTCCTGACCCGTTCCGCTCCGGAACACACCCCACCAGAAACCTGGGCAGCCCCACCTTAAAGACGACCCCCCTCCAGCCAGGCGCCCCCCTCATCCTCCAGCTCACCCAGGAGGAGGACCAGGCCATCACGAACCTCCTGACACTGCACCACCAGGGCGGCGACGGGCTCGTTCCCGAACGCGTGGACTCCAACCCCGTCCCGTTACTCGGTAGCTCCCTGGACTCTTCGGATGAGGAGGCCCGTTTTAGAGGTCAGCTGCTGCGGGGGGGGGGGTCTTGGTCAGACGTGGAGCTCGGGGGGCAGCCGACACCCTACCGAGTTGCTTTTGTTCGACAGAAACGGACGGAACCGACGCTCTCCGAGCGCCGCTCGCCGCCGATGGCGACCGAAACGACGACTGTGCCTGGAGGAGAACAGCTGGAGGACCGGCCTCCGCTTCTTCGCCCTCCGAGGAAAGGAGTCGGTGGCGGAAGCGTCTCGACTCGGAGGCGGAGGGGCGACTCCTGTCCGGCTCGGAGGAAGACGCCGTCTTCGTGCTCTTGAACCTCTGAGACGTGGACGCCACTGCGGATTGTCCTCGCCCTTTAAGCGCGTCTTCAAAAAAGGGACTCGACTACCCTTCCGCTTGTTAGAGAAGCAAACGCTGGACTAAAAAAAGACACTTTTTTAAAAAATATATATTCAAAAAACACGGTTTGGAAGGAGAGACTAAGCCTGTTGAACATTTACACCATATACACAAATAGTCCATGTCGAGCTACAGAGGGATGCTACAGCAGATAGCGACACATGCTAACCAGCTAGCGGGCGGCGGTTGGTTCTTTTGAGTTCATTCGAAGGCACTTCCTGTTTGGATTGACTTTTACAAGTTGCGTTGCAATAAAATTCTAAAACAACTGGGAGTCTTTTATCTTAAAAAAAAAAAAAAAATACAATAAAAAAAATGCCTGCCGTGCCCCGTCTTCCACCCGGCAACGCCCGACTCTTTTCTTTAGCAGCAGCTCGGACGTTTTCTGTCTTGCCGAGGAATGATCGGTATTTTCAAACCTGTATTTTCACCGCGTGATGAGACGCACAGGAAGACGTGAACACGCGGTCTGATCGTTTCAAAGGGCAGCTCTGCTGCCTGTTGTAAATAAACCGATTGCAGGTCTGTCTTTGCCCCGCCCCCCCCCCGTTCGTGTCCGTCCTAATTAACGGCGCGGGCCGCCTGCATGACCCGGTAACGCTCTCTGAGGTTCCGCCGCCGCACGTGCTCGTTGGTGATCTCTATGACGTTCGCCGCAGGGAACCATCCCTTCTGACCGTCGGCGAGGCGGATGCCTTCGTAGAACCCTGGGAGAAAAGGGGGGGGGGAGGGGGCGAGAACCTTCAGCCACCTTCTCTGAGCCATTCCGGGATCTTCCCGGCGCGTCCTTACCCTCGTTGGTCTTTCGGACGACGTTGATGACCTCCGTGGGCTCCAGGGCGAGTTCGTCCGCCTGCTGGGCGACGTACTGCTCTACACACTGCACCTGGGGGCAATCTGAGGCACAGGGGCAAAAAGACACGTAAGCAACGGCGGCGGCGGCAAAACGCACGCCAACGCAATCCGCCGCAACCCTCACCCCAGTCCTCGTAAACGACTTCGTCCTCGTGTTCGCCCGGGTTGGCGGGGTTGGGGAACGCCGCCATCCACCTGTGCATGTCCGACCTGGAGACGATGACAGCGGTTAGCCATCGGGATGGACGCTCGCCATCGGCCCGATGGAGGCGGCGCCCACTCACTGCGAGGGCGCCTTGAGCAGCCTCTCCATGGCGCGGCCCTGGTGGTTCTCCAGCAGCGCCAGCGTGAAGCAGTTCACGCAGTGGCCGCTCTCCGCCTCCACCGCCTGCGCCTGCACCAGGGAGCGGTGGGCGTGGTCGAGCACGACGAAACGCTCGCCGCTGCTCGCCGGAAGGAGGAGAAGAAGAAAAGAGCTCGGGCTCAAGCTTCTGGAGGATCCGTCCTCGGGGTGGCGATACGAGATGCAGCCGGCGCCTCCTACGACTCCTCCTCCGACTCACCCTTTCTTGGCGGCGATGACGAGCAGGTCGTTGAAGAGGAAGAGGAAGACGGGGCTGAACTTCGCCCTCATGTTGAAGAGGGTTCCTGCTTTGGTCATTTCCTGCAGCTCGCCCTTCTTCTCCAGGTGCCGCGTCTCGGAGATGATCGGGATAGCCTGGGGGGGGGGGGGATCCGACCAGTAAACAACAACAACAACGTGTGTGTGTGTGTGTGTGTGTGCGAGTGTGTGTGTGCGTGTGAGAGCCAGTTTACCTTGAGCTTGTCGAACTCCAGCGTGTGCGAGATGTGGATCAGCTCCTCCACCTGTCTCATCTTCCCCACCTGCGTGTTGCACTCGTCGATGATCTGAGGGAGGGAGGGAGCGGACAGGATGAGATCAAACAGGCTCTGGACGGGGGGGGGGGACGGGGGGGGGGGTCGCTCACTTTGGACACGGAAGCCAAAGCCTTGGAGGCGGTCTGCTCCTCCTTCGTCCTCTCCTCCGTCCTCTTCAGAATGTTCTGAAATGACAGACAGAGACTTTCTCTTTCTGCCTGTGGGCGGAGAGCATCGACGGGACCCCCCCCCCCGGCGTGGGGGGGGGGGGTCGCTCACCTCAATGAGCATTTTGATGCGCGTGATCCGCTGGAAGGGCAGCAGCAAGAAGGACACGAAGGGCAGCCGCTGGCACCGGGGCGACTCTTGGAGACGGGCGATAACGGCGGCGAAGGGCGCGTTGTTCTTCCTGCAGACGCAACGGCGAGGCGTCACACACGTGTGGCGTAGGACGCCACGGCAACGGCGAGGCGTCACACACGTGTAGCGTAGGACGCCACGGCAACGGCGAGGCGTCACCCACGTGTGGCGTAGGACGCCACGGCAACGGCGAGGCGTCACCCACGTGTGGTGTAGGACGCCATGGCAACGGCGAGGCGTCACGCACGTGTAGCGTAGGACGCCGCCGTATTCTAAAGAGACGCCCGTCCCTTACGCGAGGGAGCTGTAGGTCTTCTCCTGGTAGATCTGGTTGCGGACGTAGTCGATGTAGGCGGGGAAGTTGTGCTGGGCGTGGTAATGGATGACGTCACAGATGTCAGGGAAGACCAGGTCCTCGAACATGCGGTCCTCCAGGTCTTTTAAGAACCTGTGGAGTCGGGGTTAGAGTTCGATGTCCTTGCTTTGACCTTGAGGCCGCCCCCCCCCCCCCTCCTCACCTCTCGCTGACCTCCCGGATCCTCAGGATGTTGGAGAACAGGGTCTTCTTGTCCCTGATGATCATCGTCTCCTCCAGGTCTCGGGAGTCCAGGAAGTGTTCGGTCAGGACTCTCAGGGATCGGAGGTAAGAGGCCTCGGACGTCAAAACCTCGAACATGCTCTGGCAGGGGGGGCGGGGGGGGGGGCATTAACCCTTTCCTAAACCCTTTTCTAATCTCCGGCACGTTAGCGTTATCTCACCTCCTGGTACTTGCACCGCTCAAGGGTGAGCTGCTCCAGCACGCCGCTGTCCCGGACCGCCGGGATGTCCTGCCACAGGGTGCTCTGACCCGGGGGGGGCGCCGTGTTCCCCGACGACGAGGACGTCCCACTGCCCGCCGTGGAGCGACGGGCCGTCCAGTCCGAAGCGTAGTCCGCGCTGGTTTTGCTGATGTTGCGGCAAACCGTCTGGCGCCGGATCTCCTTGGTGATGACAGTGGCGCGGTACGTCTGGTACAAAGGTTCTGAGGGGGGGGGGGGGGGGGGTTAGTCAACCAAAGGTCTCCCGACAGCGCATCCAGCAGAGGAGAGAAAAGGTACCGCGCCTTACCGTCCTGCAGCCGGGACTCCCAGCTGAAGGACGACCGCCTCGTCAGGGAGTCCTTCCTCACGGGCCGGCTGAAACAGGAAGTAGCGACGGCGGAGCGCCATGACACTTCCTTCATAAACACGCTAACTTCACGGTTTGTTCCAACCGATGGTTTAAATCTTAAAATGGTTTAAAGGTTTCCTGAGAAGATGAGTCCATGCGTCCGTTCGGGACTATTTTCAGCGGTGGATTAATACACAGTGAATAATAACAGCAGCAGGGCATCGACTCACGGCTCTGCCACGGCGTCGTCTTCCTCGCCTTCATCCTCTCCGTTCTGCGCTCCATCTGAAGAAAGAACATTTGATGTTTTTTTGCCACGATCACTTTCACCGAGGCGGCGCGGCATCCACAGCCGAGCCGGGACACGGTTGTCCCGCACCGACCTTTGCTCTGCGTGAGGGACAGCAGCGAGACGCCGCTGAGCCTCCTGGGGTCCGTCTTTGGCGGCGGTGGGGGGGGTCTCGCTGGGAGGAGCAGAGGCGGAGTGAGGGCCCGGCGGGGGCTCAGCCCGCTACCGGCGGAGACATTGGGGGACGAGGGCCGGCGGATTCCACCCCGGTGCGCCGGAGTGAGGACGCGGCTGTCCTGAGCAAGAGGCATCCTCGGAGGGACGGCGGGCGGGACGTCCGCCCGGTTGTCCTGAAACTCCGACGTTGGGTCCGAGGGGCTGTGGCTCAGCTTGGCCCGGCGGGCCGACTTTTGCACCTTGATCAGGGGGACGTCCGGCCCCCCGAGCGCCGGCGTGGCGTTCCGAGGACACGGCGCCGGAAGCGTCACCTCGTAAATACTCTCCTCCTCGCCTTCGATAAAGCCGTGGTGGATTTGTGTCGAGTAGGAATACTTCTGGGGAACGGGGGGGAGTTAAAGCGGCTGACTGTGAGGGCGATGTCCGACTGGGGGCCCGGGTCTGAAAGTCTCCGGTGTCCCTCCCCGATCAGGACGTCCAGGGACTGCTGGAACGCCGCCTTTTTTACCGCCTCGCTCTCATCAGTCGCAGAAAGCCGCTCCGCCTCGTTCAAACTCTCGCCGTCCCCCGTCCCTCCTCCGTCAACCTCTTCCTCTTCCTCGTCCTCTTCCTCGCCGACGCCCTCCTCTGCCTCGTCGTCCACGGCGACAGGCACCCATATCAGCACCATTCCGGGCCGCTGCAGGTGGCACACGCAGCTGCAGCCCGGGTCGCAGGAGGGGCTGAGCGGCGCGTGCGGGCTGTGCTCCGCCTCCGCTTCGCCTCCTCCAATCGGCCGAGCCGAGTCCACCTCCTTTCCGTCGGGCGCTGCGTCAAAGGGAAGCAGAGCGGATCGGATGACAGGAAGTCACGGAAAACCAGCCGCCGTCCTGTTCGAGCTACGGAAACACGGGGATGACGCCCTGAAATGCTAAGCTAACAGACGCGATGAGCCGCTTCCTGTTTCATGTGCTCGACTTTCATTGATGTTTATTTTCGGGTAGTTTATTCTGAAAAATCGATCCTTATAATAATTACTGAAGCTTTTATTTTTTAACCGAAAGAAGGAAATGAAAGCAAATTTTTACGTGACTGGAAAACAAAGATAAGAAGGTGACTCCAGGTGAGCTGACATCACTTTCTGCTTTTTACGACACATGTCCTCTCTATCTGACACGCGCACACGCGCACACACACACACACACACACACACACACACACACACACACACACACACGCACCGTGTGCCAGAGCGCGGCGGCGTTAACCTGGGGCGTGTTAGAACCAAGCCCCACCCACCGGTGGGCCGATGCACTGTACCTGATCGAGCTCCTTCCACGTCCCCGTTGTCCCCGTCGTCCCCGTCGTCCCCGCCGTCCCCTCGCTCGCTCCCTTTTGGTTTCCGGCTCCTCTTCATGGGAAGCGGCGGCGCCTTTTCCGCCCCGATGCCCAGCTGCAGGCTGGCGCGCCGCGGTTTGGGCTTCAACGTGGGCGGCCTCTTGAAGCGTTTAATCCGTGCGATGTCTGCGGTGCCGTTGGTGGTTTGCTCCTCCTCCTCCTCCTCCTCCTCCTCATTCGCCACACGCCCCTGTTTGCTGAACTTGTCAACGATGCTTCTGACCTTCCCTTCTGAAGGTTTCTTGCAGGCGCCGGCGTCGCCCGGAGACGCCGACGGCTTCGGGGGGACGTACGGTTTGAGTTTGGCTTCCGTTTTGAGGCGGGGAGGGGGCGTGGCCTGATGGGACGCTTCCTGGTCGGACATGGCGGCTGAAGTCCTCGGTTAGGGTGCGTGTCACTCCAAGCCGTGACCAATCAGAGGTCAGGCTTTGAGCTTGACATCACCATCATCATCATCACCTAAGAAAAAAAGACAATTCAAAATTAGTAAAAAAAAAGAGAGTCCATCTGATGCCTACATTACCCACAATGCAACTTGAATACAGTTGCAGATTCCGGCATCCGCCGACATGCGGGCCAGAACTGCGTGTTCTCCGAGATAAACCTGAAGGATCAGAGGAAGTTAGGGAGGGGAGAAGCGGGAAATGAAATGAAGCCGCCCGGTCGGACTCGAACCGGAAACCTCCAACTCCTGCGTTTAGGTTTTAGAGCCCAATTACCCACGATCGGAGCGATTTATAGGCAAT